>NW_013952709.1:116950-122540 GCF_001266775.1 Austrofundulus limnaeus | reverse complement strand
CGTTCCTCTCTATCAAGAATGAGAACATCCTCATCTCTGAAAGAGTGACCGCTGGCCTGTAAATGAGTGAAAACTGCAGAGTTCTGGCCATTAGACGTAACTCGTCTGTGTTGGGACATTCTTTTGAACAGTGGTTGCTTTGTTTCCTCAATGTATAACTTTTATTTTTCCATAGTTATGTTTTCACTGGATCATAGAATAAACTAGACTTTTTGTCCTTCCTTTTTCCTTTGTTGAAAATTGAAGATGAGATTTTGTTTTGACAAGAGCTGTTACATTTTTGGAGCTACAGGGAAATGATGGCATCACCTAACCTTTAATAATTATGAAATAACTAATAATCTACAAATGTATTTGAATAATTAATATTACACACAACACCTGAAAGTGAATTAACTCATGTTTTTGTTTATTTCTACTAAAATCAATGTCCTACACATTTACATGGAACAGCAGGACTTAAAACTTTTATTGGAAACAGCCTACAGAGACCAAATCTGCCTTTTAAGATTTTATTACACAATTTATAGAAAGCTAAACTAAAAAAAAATAAATAAATAAGCAAAACAAAATATAATTAAAATTGAGAATTTACAAATTTTCCATTTCGGCATCAAGTAATTACTCTGAGTTATCAGAACTTTATTTAAATAGTTTTTGCTTCATAATGATTTAACAAAGATCCCTCTGAAGAAAACTTGGACTTTCTGATCTGTAAGAGGAATTAGATTAAAAATTTATCAGAACCATTAAAATCTTTTGAACTGGATTTGAGATTAGGATCTACGTTTTAAGTTTTACAAACACCAGAGACTGTTTTTGGTATTTTTACTTTGGAAGTTAAGGTCAGAAGGATGTTAATGATAATACCGGATTGTCACATTAGATTAAGGTAGGATCAGATTGGAAGTAAAATGTTTTGTTTAATAACATGAATCAGTTTAAAGTGCCACAGGCAGACCAAACTTCACTTTTCTCATCACCAGGAGGGAGGACTGTGTGACCAGCTGTCCCAGTCTTCCTGAGTGACTCCAGGGAGGTTGATCGGACCTCTGCAAAACCACAGAGAGGAGAGGCTGAAGCCCAAAAACCCACTGATGGTCAGCAGGCAGATTTTTGTGCTAAATCACTAAAAGCTCTAGTGATGCTTTGAGAAACGTTATGAAACTCTTAGGCTGATGGAGTCAGGAGTTTGAATGTGATGCAACATCTATAAGTGTTTAACGGGATTTTGATTGTCAACTGCATGTTGATTATTTTACCTGCAAAATGAGAACACCTCACCACTAAGTTGAGTTGCACAGGGTTTAGAGCTGGCAAAATTTGAATTTGTCTTCTCTGGCTACTTTTGCTGCAGCCCAGTTGTTCTAGAACGCCCCTTCAGTGGGAATTCCTTGTCGGAAAATGTTGAAGTTCAGAATTTAAGACAGCAGGCACTTATTGCAACTCATCAGTGAGTAAAAATCTTACTTTAACTTTTTTTCATGATTTTATTTTTAAGTTTTTTAAGTTAGAAGATACAGATAGACAAATGAACAAACAGGGCCCAAATGTACAGTACAAAGCATTATGCATTGCAATAAATGAATAGTGTATATAAAAAAACGTAATGTTATGCATATAACTACTGTTCCCTGAAGGAAAGGAACGAGGTACAACATCATGTATGGGAACCANCGTTTCATTAAAGAAGAACCCGTCCAGAGGACCTATACAATTTTTTTTCCTTTTGATTTTTTACCTGGATTACTGAGATGCATCAGGACGATAGATGAGATGATGCTCAAATACCTTTATGATGAATATTTTTTATGTCTGGGAGGATAAAAATTTTAATTTCTGGGGTTGGGAAAGGTTTAGAAATTTACTGACGTGACAACAGATGTTATAACTTCTCTTTATAAATTTTTCATAAAATTTCCTTTTAGTTTTCTTAGACATCTTTGACTCCGATCAGGTTCACAGTACAGCACACAGGCCTCAGTGTAAGACCTTGGGGTGAATCAAAACAAAACATGAGCCCTTCTCTAAAGCAGAGACTCTGCACATCAATGACAACTACTTTCCACTATAGTAATAAATTGACCTTATAATGTACATCTCTTCCTGGTTACATCCCTGGAGGTGTTACCTGTTATGTCATAACTCATTGTTGTTTAGGCTAAAGAAAGAACACATGACAGGACACACACCAACTCTTTGTCTGCTTTAACCATAAATGTTGAAATGATCAGAAAGTATAAAACACAATACTGCATCTAACATTCAACTAATCAGTTACAAAATTTCCTTCAAGGTCACACCCTGGAGAAGCATTTCAGTTTCATTTTTACTGAGGGACAGACTGCTTCAATTCTTTTTTATCTTTGTTCTGTGATAAAATGTGGATCTAATCAAGGTAAAAGCAAAAACATACAGGGTGAAACTGATATGAATAGAGAAGTGAGGTTGGGCTTTTACGATTACTGGTGAACACAGATGACAACTGTTTTGGTCCACAAGAAAAATGTATAAAACTCAAGTTTATGATTTTGACCGAATAACAAATTCCACAGGTTTGAATGGCAGACTTCTAATAACAAAGATGGAGTTACAGATTGCAACTCAGCAAAAGTTTTTATGGTGAGGCTGTGAAAATTAATGATCTACTTGATTTACAGGAACAGAGAGCTGGCTGTTATTATAAATTTGACAGTTTTATGTATATACAAGGGTTAGACAATGAAACTGAAACACCTGGTTATGTCACACATAATGTTGTGTGGATTGTGATATTTTGAGCAAAACTGTGCTCTTACCCTGCTAATTGAACCTTCACACTCTGCACTTACTGGTGCAATGTGCAGTTAATGAAGATTGACCACCAGGCTGGTCCAATTTAGCCATGAAACCTCCCACACTAACATGACGTGTTTCAGTTTCATTGTCTATCTCTTTTTTGTGCAAGCAAGACAATACTGGTGGAATAACTAATATTAAGGTGTTTTATTTCTTGTTTGATGCACAAGGTTTTTTCTTCCAGGTCTGAGTTGTTTATTAATAAAGGGGTACAGGCAGAAATAAATGGTCCCAATTTAGTCTTATTTTAGAGAATACGTATGGTCATAAGATGGCAGCAAGGAGGTCAATTGTAATCGATTGACATTAGGATTAATGGCACTTAACATTAGGTGCTTGATTAATGCTGAGTAGTTAGTTAAAAATTTGGTTGATGGCCAGTCAGAGCAGAATATTTCCAGGCTAATTACTGACACTGCCAAAGAGGTCTGAGGAAATGGTCAACCATATTAGGGTTTCTCAGCCAAGTAGATTGGTTCACAAGGATGTTTGGAGTGTGAAAGGCTCTCTGCAGTTTCGATGCCTATGGTCACAGTTATGATTTTGATGACTTGTTGCTGCTGTTGTGGGATTCCAATTATGCAAGTGCTGTGCCTAAAAACCAGAAACAGTGCAGAGTCAATCCACCTGCCACCTTTCAGATGAGACTGTCCTCATCACTGGACCTCTATAAAACTCATATGACGACTGAAGACGTACAGACCAGCGCCCCTTGTCCTAGCTGACATGTGAAAGCATGACTGTAACACTGATGTAGAACACACACGTAGCAGGCATGAACTTTTATTTGAGGCCAATCATAAGTCTTGCTAATGATAATCAATGATTTTTTACTGTGATGTTCTTTTGGATTGTTGAACTGTTAATAAGCTAAGGTTAAAATGTGAAACACTAGGATGTTATCTTAGTGACTAACTGAACCAGGTTGATCAGTGGTGGGTGCCAAATACCAAAAGATAATCAGGAGGTACGATGGAGAACCACTGAGGTGTTTTTCCTGAAGGAAGTGNGTACAACATCATGTATGGGACATATATAAACGCCCCGCAGAGCAGCACCAAACTTGGGTCATAATAACATGCTAGTGCAGCACATCAGACCCAGCGGAGAGCACAGAGTGAGCCACCGAGGGGGCTGTCACATCTAAGCAATAAAACTGAACAAATGTGTGCGGTGAAGACCAGCTGGCCGCAGCACAGATGTCACTCACAGGTACCCCTTTAAATAGGGCCCAGGATGCTGCTACACCCCTGGTGGAGTGAGCTCTCACACCAGATGGGACTGGGAGGCCCCTGCTGCTGTAAGCTAAMGAGATAGCCTCCACAATCCAGTGGGAGAGTCTYTGTCTGGACAGAGCTCTGCCCCTGAGTGGGTTAGCAACACACACAAACAGCTGATCGCATGACCTCACCTCCTGTGTGCAGTCAATGTAAATACGCAGTGCACATAGAGGACACAAAGAATGTAACCTCCTCTGTTCCTCAGATGCAAAAGGAGGAGGATAAAAACTGGACTAACATAATGGTTCAGACTGATTATAAAACAGAAATGTTAATTAATCATCATAAATGTTTTGCAGTGATTTCTCTTAGAGTCTATCTGGAGAAAAGCTAAAGAAATGTTATCATATTCTGTTGTTGAACAACCACAGAATTTAACCTTAACTGGCACCTGGCTGGCAAGTCTTTATCTTTCTTCCTTTCTCTGACTCATCTTACGCCTGAGGGCAGAACCAAAGCCGTCTGTTTCTACTACTAACCACGGACGTCTTTGAGCGGCACACTTCTTCTTCCTGATGCAAACTAGGAAGGAAGGCTGAGTTTCTCTCCTGAGAAGCCAGTTTGGCTCGTTATGTCTTGCCCATGAGCTAACTAGGGGGATCTAACAGCCGGGACAGCGGCACGCCAGCCAGATGTCCCAACCCGAGGCTTCAAGCCTCCCAAGTGTGTTTTAACTCCCGAGGGGAGATTTTATTTTGAAAGAAGGAACCGGATGTACAGCTTGAATCTTTCTGGTTTGGACTGAAACAGACGAAAAGTTACCTGAAATAACACCTTTCTCTCCAAGGAACAGCGAGCGAGCCGATTAAAAAGTTCCCTGACTGATCGGAGGTTAGACAGTGTCTACCCAGGGGTCGCTTAAGAAGCCATCACCAGGTAAAGCTGACGTGTTCCGGGTGACGTGTCATGGAAACTGAGTGCAGAAGGGACGTGCTGATCCGGTTGACCACACTTGATAAATGAAAAATTAGTAGAGATACGAACCTTACTTTCATTCTTTGTTCTTATTTGCCAAAACTTGAGCTGAAAGTGCCAGTGTTTGGTTGTAACATCAGAGCTGACATTTTACTGTTTTATATAAGTAATCTGAGTTGATGTGAATAAAAATTCGGATGCGAGTTTTATCTCATTTAACTTTGAAGCTTGTTATAGGAACAACCACAATCAGGTGTAACTTATGATTTGTTCAATTTGTGTAAATAAATGATTGCATAGTCTTTTATGAATCAACTTGAACTCGTCTGAACGTTCACTTATTGTGTCACTTTTCACTTCGCACAGTCAAGATATTAAAAGTAATGAGAAAATACCTTGGTAAAACTTTCCTCATAACCTTGTTTATGAGAGATGTAGGAAAAGCTTAATTCACCCTAAGCTCTCTCTCAACTTCGCAAAGTTCTCCTAAAGTATGAGAAGTCATTCTCAACTGAGAACAGTTGAGAATGACTTCTAGAATGACTTCTCATACTTTA
>NW_013952709.1:112657-116079 GCF_001266775.1 Austrofundulus limnaeus | reverse complement strand
CAGAAACAGTACTATATAACATTTTAGACACATTCTAGACAGTTTATCAGCTAAAAAAAGTTAATTTTGGGGTAAGTTACTCTTTAAGCCCTGTCCTGTCTCAGTCTTGTGTCGGATCATTGTGTTTTGTCCCTGAGCTTTGTCTCCCTTGTGCCTGTGTTTTTTGAGAACCTGTAAGTGATTTTTGAGCTGCCTCAACAGCATTTTCTGTTATTTAATAAATCTTTTTGTTCCTTTTTTTAACCTGCCTGCGCCCTGGGTCTGTTCCTACTAAATCCTCACACTTATGTCATGACATTTAGCATATTATTTAAAGTCGCAGAAAGTGCAAGCTAACACGTCTGCATCTTACACCTGCGCAATAGTGCTCCTCGTGTTTGCCAACTTTTTCTTCCTTATACTTTCAAAAGAATTTCTGTATTATTTATTTCACATTTAGTCAGTGGTACACACAGTAATCTTCAGTGATTATAAGAGAATGTGTAAAATGCTGTTTCTATGCAGGAAATACCAGATAGAGCCCAGTTATTGTTTGTTAGCTGTGCTCAGCGGTAGCAACAAGACGAGGAACATGTTTTGTGTTTAGTTGAAGTTAAATGTCATAATTAATATCTGGCCCTTTAATACATCCATAATGCTCATGTGGCCCTCAGTGAAAATGAGTTTGACACTTCTGTCTTAACAATTTTCTACTGCTGGATTTTACGAAAAATAAATCTATACAAAACACGCGCCTTTAAAATCAGGTGTAAGAAAATATGGCAAGCAAACATGAAATCAATGGGGACCAGGATGGAGATTAACAGAAATGAAGAACAACAGGATGATCCTTTTTGTTTTAGTAAACAAAACAAGACGCCAGTTTTCTGTCAGCCACTCAGGTCTCTGACAAGATCAGAAAGTTGAGTATCTGCACACATGGAGCTGATCTTTTCCTGCCCAAAGGGCTTCTGTTCAGTACAGATCTGTCCTTCCTGACCAGGGGTGGAGTGGGAAAACTTTTCAGCCTGGGAGTTTATAATGGCCAGGACCGACCCATTTTTTACATATAAAAATTTAGAAAAAAATGTAGGATTAGCATGAAATACTTTTGTATTGCAATATGGTAAATAATTACAAATATTAAGGAATAATTATTTAAAAACACTTTGGGAATTTTTTTCACTGTATGGTTATATAAACAAAGGCTCAATTTAACATTTTAAGATGTGAGCAAGCAAAAACTGTAACTTACTCTAACACAAGAATCTGCAGGAATGTCAAACTCAGCTACACAAGGGGGCAAAATTCTAAAGTTGGTCGAACCTGAGGGTCATTTTCTGTCAATTCAATGTTTTAAATTACATTYTCCAAATCATATTTTATGTAACTTTCAGGACATACATAACCTAATGAATGAAGAAAGAATATAAAGTTTAAAAAGACACATTATCATCATTCATTTCTGTGAGGAGCTGTGGTCTTTGTCTTGTGCTTTGCCTTTCTCTAGTGTTTGTCTTGTGTTTCCCATGTTTCCATCTTACTCCTCAGTCTTTTCTGATTTCCTCCTCTTTCTTTCACACCAGTCTCTACTTGTAATCTTCACAGTTGTCTCCATTTTCCACTTATCCCGCTGCTATATTCTTAGTTCAATTCCTTGTTCGTTTATTGTTTGGTGTTGTAGGGGAGTGACTTATGTTAAATAAGCCTCTCTACATCTTCTCATAACAAAGTTATGAGAGAAATTTTTACCAAGGTTTTTCTCATTACTTTAATATTTTGACTGTGCAAATTGAAGAGTGACACAATAAGGGAACATTCAGATGAGTTCAAGTTGATTCATAAAAGATTATGCNTTTTTATAAAATTATTATTTACAGTTTCTTACAGCAAAACCACTTGAACAAGCTTTTGAACAAGACTGCAGCGAATATTTTTCCATCAAACTCTATAACTCATCCCTAAAACATGTGAAACCTCATCTGTTGCTTTATCCCATCAATCTGTGCAATTTATTTTAATCAAGTATATTATTCAAACAACACTTCATAACATCATCTCATTTTATATCATCCTATAATATCTTATCTGGGACATTTTTTTTAGTATCCACTCATCTGGCACAATTTTATTTATTTATGTACAATACTTTGCACTTAACGATACTGTCTACACTTTTGTTTTATATTGTGTTTATTCCTTAAGGTTTATTTTTTCATACAGTGTACACGATAGTAAACATACTGTACATATTTCATAAGGCTTTTTCTCCTTAAAGTGTACACATTTTGTTTTATTTTTTTAATCCAATGTTTATATTTATTCTTGAATTAAAATTACTTGAATAACTGTCCTTTTCCTCTGGGCTCAATAAATTATTTCTGATTTTGAATCTGATAATGTTTTTTTGTTTACAACATATGGCTGTTCTAATTATATTTTAACTGTTATTTATAATACCATACCAGAATTATTTTGTAATTGCACTTTCACCTTTATTATTGCTTTCATTTTTAAATTATTTGCTTTTACTGCAAATCGTAAATTTCTATATATTTTCACATAAACGATTTATGTGAAGGAGGGAAATTGAATAAATTTATTAGCCATTCATCCACTGATTTATAAAGAAACCTCACATAGTTTTTTTTTCTTATGTGAACAGTAATACCTTTTTATAAAGTGGTTATTTCTGCATGAACTGATGATTTTATGTGCAGACTGGGTTGTGGGGCTCTTGATAAGGGTTTCACAGACTCAGGAGGCTTTTGGTTAGATACATGCCTGTTTTAACACTTACAACACATAAAAAGAACTGTGATCGAACATTAGTGGTGAGGAATGAATGTGTGATGTCTTGACTCCGTGTAGAAATAGCCTGCCCCTTGAAGACACTGTCATGAGGAGGGGTCAGGATGTGAAGATGATGGTAAATCAATGTGTATTTCCTGGTTCTGGTCACTGATTAGCTGGCTGCTGGTAATGCTGAATAAAACCACCCCTTATCAGTCCACAGCGGGTTTTGAATGACTCACAATTATCACTCAAACATTCACTTATTATTAATAACTTGTATTAGATCTAAAAGAGTATAAGAACATGTTCTATTTTTTTACAAATCTGTAAGGAAAAGAAGAGGCATTGTTTCATCATCAATTATATTCGACTCAGAACCAAGATCATTAACMTCTACCCTTACCTTCTTCCAGATCCCTTCAGAAGACCAGAAACCAGCACTAAATAAAATCACTTACCTTTATGTTATGCCTCCTGTGTTTGTCCTGATGCATCTCAGTAATCCAGGTAAAAAATCAAAAAGAAAAAAATTGTATAGGTCTTCTGGACGGGTTCTTCTCTAATGAAACGTTTCGTCTCTCCTCCAAGAGACTTCTTCAGTCTGAGAGTTTCAGGCAAAACCACTGTTCAAAAGAATGTCCCAACAC
>NW_013952709.1:107133-111590 GCF_001266775.1 Austrofundulus limnaeus | reverse complement strand
TCCAGGCACAGTTTGAGGAGTTGGCACACTTGTTCTGTGGAAAGTGTGGTTCTGCTGCTGAGAGTGGTGTCTGATTTTCAATCTTGCACAGACCACATCCACTGCCTTATCAGGAGGCAGATGAAACTATGGTCTCTTTTGATGTTACATTGCTCTTTACATGCGTTCCTGTTGATAAATGCATGTGAACTGTGAGGTACTTCCATTTTTACTGAGAAGCAAACTGTGTTGGATCAAAATGTCCTGATGCATCTCAGTMATCCAGGTAAAAAATCAAAAAGAAAAAAAATTGTGTAGGTCTTCTGGACGGGTTCTTCTCTAATGAAATGTTTCGTCTCTCCTCCAAGAGACTTCTTCAGTCTGACTCAGACTGAAGAAGTCTCTTGATCAACATTGGATCAACATTAATCCAGAAATTATTAAAGGGACAGCACATCCATATGGCACATGCTGCTGCATTCGGGTGCCCGTGGTTTTCATAAAGCCATACTTTTGTGTGTACGCACTTTTAAAAATTTTGTCCATATGCTAACTTGCAGTGTGAAAGCTGCACATGCTTTCATCCTGATGATGTACCCTTCAACTTGAATTTAGGAAACCTGTTTTTCCTGGTCCTGTCCAACAGTTTCAGGATATTTGCTGAGGTTCTGCTGTTTAATTTGAAGGTATTGTCTTAGTCTCATGATGTCAAAATGTGACCAGCTTGATGTGGAGAACTGTTTAAAACAAATTCTAATTGAACCAAGAGGTGTATTTTTTGATTCAGGGATCAAACTTGTGTGATATTTGTCGTTAAGCTCCTTGTAAGAGAACAGTAACTTGTGTAAAAAGTAAATAAATAAATAAAACAAACAAATAAAAAATGTGTTTACATATTATCTAAGTTTTGAAAAGAGTAACCAGAGTAAGTTGTGTTTTTAGTCCTTCTTTGACTGAATTTTTCTGTTTTGGTGAAGTTTCTCAGTCATCACGACAGTCATAAATGGTTTGTTAGAAGGCAACTGGACATATGGGGTTTTAGACGAAAATTCAACTCTGGAAGACTAATGACTCTCACCTGGTTCATCCAGCCATCTCATCTCAAGAAAACTTCTGCCCCTTAACCTAAACAGCTCATCTGAGCTTTCAGCCTCTCACAGCGCTCTCATCCTCGTCTGGGGTCCGAGAGCCAAACCTGTCATTTGTATCAATCTTATCTGTTAAACCATGTCAACAAATCCTTCTAATTTCACTTTGTCTTCGTGTGAGTCTTTCCAGGTTGATTTGTTTCTTGAAGACGTCTCACCTCATCCAAAAACCTTCTTCTGACTTTTCCAATTTTCTTTTTTGAAAATTATATTGCTGGCATTTTTGTCCCACTGACAGAGTTCAGAGAATTTCTTTCATCAGTATTTTAAATCACTTGGAAGCTGATTGTAACCACTGACCTGCCAATGTCACCACAACCTTACATTTCTTTTACTTCTCATTTGTTATGTCAGTACAACAGAAGGACTTCTTCTGAAGCTCATTGTTGAAGCTGGATCAAGATCACTGAGAACAGCAGTCAGATGTTTGTGTTTGTGTCATGAGAAATGCAGCCGTGCAGCATTCTGTGTGCTGCAGCAAAAACAAATGTTTCGTTCTTACAGTGGGTGGCAAAAGTATTCACCATACACACCACTCCTGCCAGTTCTAAGGCAGTGTTAAATTTCTGTTGCATGATCACTGAGTTACTTGTAAAAATACTGGAGGGCTTTACTGTTTTAATTAGTGATTTCTACTAATTATTGCCTAATAATAATGGGTTCATTTACAAAGTATTTTGTTGGTAGGAATTACTATTAAACTTTAAAACAATATTTTCTTTACTTACTGTATCTAGTTAAACTATTAACCTGAACTGTAACCAACCTGTGATGGATCCACTGTCAACAGGCAGACGACTGCTTCTCTCATGACGATGAGCTTCAGGTGTGATTACTGAAGCTGAAAAAGGCAGGTTTGCTTTGATCTGTAGGTCATCCATCCTCACATAGCTGCATTACTGTCTCTCATCACCATCACACGTCCACCAACCTCCACATTTTATTAGTACTTTCCAACTTGTTTTTTCTCTGACGTTTCTTAGTTGTCACATTAGACTTTATTTGATAAACATATATTTTAACTGTAAAATAACGACTAAAAATACTGTAGGCTGTTCAGTTTTTGTCATTTTTAAACTAAAAGTTTAAAATAAATTACACGGACGGGGCCATTTTATTTACAAGCAAAGCATTCTGGGTAAATGATGACGTGTATAGGTCATCGGTGCGAGGCTGCTAGTGAGCTACATCCACCCTGAAGGTTAATCTTGGACAATATCTGATGATCGACTCTTTTAAATGAAACCAGAGAGCGTTGACAGAGAGGAGAAGGTAGAAATGACTCAGTCTGTAACTGAAAATATGGATGGAGGACAACAGAGCTGCTTCATGGAAGAAGAACCTCAACTTAGCCTGTTAGCTTTACTGTTAGCCCCGACGCTATCACCATATATATGTATTAGCTCAGCGCTACACATTCTCCTCTCGTCACTGAGGTCCTCCATCCACATGACAGAGAGGGGAACACAAAAATGACTCAGCCTGCAACAGAAAATATGGATGGAGGACCTCAGTTTAGCTTGTTTGTCGCACTAGCACTGAGCTAAAACAGGGCTCTCAAGTTTTGACCTGAGCTTGGAGTGAGATTTTGAGCCGCTGACAGTTGCCAAAAGTTGCTTTCAGCCATCCTAAAAGTTGCTAAATAACTTCATAGTCCAATTAGCATATTTGGACTTTTGCCAACAATTGCGATCAGGGCTGTTTGGTATTTAAATGAAGGAGAGAACAGTGTGTAAAATCACTCTGGTGGGGGGTCTGGGGGTCCTCCCCCAGAAAATTTTGAATGAATTAGATGGCATTTCCTGCTTTCTGGTGTATTTTAACAGGCTGTTAAACAGACTTTTACACAAGTAAACACTTGGTGAGTATTCTATAGGTCAAGTGGAGGGGGTTGTCAAACATTTTGGGTCAGAGGACACCTTATAAGAGTGAAAAAGTTGAGGAACCCCCTCATAAATGCCATGCAGTTTTAAAAAAATATTATTTTAATCCCTGAATCCCATGGGAATAGAAGAAAAGTGTCATTTGCAGCTGGGGTTGCTGTGAGAGGCTTCAGAAGTGGACTGGTAGAAGTAGCTGTGAGTGTTTATAAATTTATTTTTAAAACCAACAAAAAACATTAAAAACATCAAATTAAATCAATTACTGAATAATAAAGGTGCAAAAAGAAGAAGGAAAAACATCATATATCTGCCCCTGTTAAAAAACAACTTCCTCCAAGCACCAACATCATGTGAGGTCTTTGTTATAAATTTTGAGCTGCAGCCCTGCTTTAGAAATATCTGGGTTATCCCTTTATTTAACATGGTTCTGACACTGATCCAGCTGTTTGCAGGTGATGTGATGCACGTGTAGCGTGTCCTTGTGTGAACAGTTATTTTTTAAACTATGATTAAAAACATAATTTGTGTGCACAACAGATGGAAAGGATCATTCTGAGCTGTGATGATGGATGTAGACAGAACTGCTGACCTGGTTCTTGTTGTCTCTCAGCTGACTTCAGTCTGACCTCGGCCCTTTTATCTCAGAAAATATCTGTTTATTGAACTCATTTGGCTGCATCTCGCAGAAACTTTTTTTTATTTTCCCCTCTTAGTTTCTCTGCTCCATACATCTCTTTCTTCTTTCTTTCTAACATGTTAGTTAATTTTACCAGCGTGGCTCACCTGATTTTTTAAATCTTTTTTAATTTGGGAGGGCGAGCACACACCACGCTGCTCCGTCTTCTCCCGGCTCCACAGAGCTGCTGTTTACAGGCAGAGAGAAGGTTGGTGTGAAAATACTAGATGATAACTTGGCATGTCCCTGTGTGTAACACCACGGGTTGCGGTGAAAACACGGACTGGATAACAACCTGGCATGTCCCTGTGTGTAACACCACGGGTTGCGGTGAAAACGTGGACTGGATTTATTTGAATGCTTGTATTTTTATAATGATAAACTGGACCGGAGTTGAGTTTTTGGCGTTTGTCAGTTCTCAGCGTGAGAAAGTGCGAGGTGTGGCGTGAGAGCGTGTAAGACCCTCAGATGCGTGTGTGTCACGCTCAGTGCGTGAGACCTGAGAGCCCTGTAATACATTTAAGGCAATATAGCGTTGGTGCTAGCGCAAAGGCTAACAGGCTAAGCTGAGGTTCTTCTTCCATGAAGCAGCTCTGTTGTCCTCCATCTATATTTTCAGTTACAGGCTGAGTCATTTCTACCTTCTCCTCTCTGTCAACGCTCTCTGGTTTCATTTAAAAGAGTCGATCATCAGATCATCAACAGCCTACAGTATATTTACAGTCTTTTTTTTACAGTTAAAATAAATGTTTATCAAATGAAGTTTAATGT
>NW_013952709.1:100120-102702 GCF_001266775.1 Austrofundulus limnaeus | reverse complement strand
GTGTTTCAGCTGCTTATATTGACTGACATAAAAAAAAAACATCCCATTTTCACCGCCGCTAAATATAGTAAACAATTCTTCAGTGACGTGCACGGTTAGATTTAACACGTGGCGTTATAATGGAGACATTAATGCATGGAGACTTTAATGTGCTTCTGTTGTGAAAAGCCCGGGGGAAGTAGTTTTGTAGTAGAGCTACCGTAGGTAGACTGGTGTGTAAGGTGAGTCGTCCTTTTAAGTTTTATTAACAGGCAACGATTGACCTGATAATGATCTTTTCTCAACCCTTCACGATCGGACTAAAATGCATGATTACTGTCTACAACCAGGCAAAGAAGAAAAGACGTAGGAGAGAAGAGAAACAGTGATACAGAGGTACAGTAAAAGAAAACTCAATAAGCAAAGTTTGTACATTTTATTATCAGCTGAGCTGTGAGGAAAAAATACCGTCAAATACCATGAAACTGGTGTAATTGTTGAAAATACCATGATATAAAATTTGGGTCATACCGCCCAGCTCTAGTTAAAGGTACTGAAGAGATCATTAAAAAAACATTGAGATCATCATAAAGTGAAACAATCACAACTAATCAAACACAGTACTTTTTACATGGTGAGTACTAAAAACATGAAGTTTACAGGAAAAGTTAAATGTTTCTAAATGATTGCCATTGGTCGTTCGGTTATTATTTTCCACAAAACGATCACACCTAAGGTGAACGTCACACCAAAGACGACACGCACGTACTTCTTTCTCATAATTTTTTTCAAATACTCGAAGATGTTGACGAATGCCTGCTTTTTCTGCCACTCTCTCAGCATATCCACGGTGTAGCAGCCGCCTGGGCGCTGAGTCGCCATCTTCTGGATTGTGCTGAGCAGCTGCTTCACCTGGACCTGGTTGTTCCTGTATTCATCCTGCTGGTTGCTCTTCCAGTACCTGTTATCGACGACGAGGCACCGCCCACCGCACCTCTCCACCACCTCTTTCAGGCGCCGGTTCTTGTTGACGAACTCATCGATTTTCAGGTCCTCCAACTGGTTTCCGTACGTGAAAACGACAACGACGTGCTTGAAGACGTCGGGGGAGAAGCAGGCTTCGATACTTTTGATGACCTGCGACTCCTGCTCGGTGAACTTTTCCACTTTTAGCACGATGAGAAAAGCGTGGGGCCCAGGAGCGCTCTCTGAGACGCTCCTCACAATCTCRTCCTTCAGCTGCTGCTCGGACCACCGTGGATGGAAGAAACCAGGCGTGTCGGTCAGAGTCAGGTTCTGTCTCTCAAAACGGCCCGTCGCTGTCTGACAGGGAGTGGCCTCTGTGTTAGTAAAATGTTGAGCTCTGAAATGCTCCTTTCCAAGTATGGTGTTCGCCAGGCTGCTCTTCCCAGATCCAGTCTTCCCCAGCAGAACAATCCTCAGTGTGTCAGGCACTAGAAGAAAAGCAAACAATCAGTGATACTTTATTTTCTATTCATGCTACAGAAAAACTGGACATGTTTTAAACATTTAAATAGGCCAAAGAAAATARTGATTAGTTATTTAACCCTAACTGATGCAGAGAAAAGCTTCTTATTTGTCAAAGATTTATCAATAATAAACAACTTATCAGCCATGACATCAGTCCAGCTAAGCTAATGTATCGACCTGTAAGGTGTGTTTGTCCTGCTGCAGCTTTAATTGATTAAATCCAAAGTTTTGGAGGGGTCGTACTAAAAGGTAAATATGRTGCAGTAAACAAGTAAACACATTAGCCTATAGGAGTTTTTGAACAAGCCTGAAGTAAAATGTATCTTCAACAATCTTTAGGGTCACTAAGAACAAAACAAAGAGATTTTTTTTATAAAATTATTATTTACAGTTTCTTACAGCAAAACCACTTGAACAAGCTTTTGAACAAGACTGCAGSGAATATTTTTCCATCAAACTCTATAACTCATCCCTAAAACATGTGAAACCTCATCTGTCACTTTATCCCATCGATCTGTGCAATTTGTTTTAATCAAGTATATTATTCAAACAACACTTCATAACATCATCTCATTTTATATCATCCTATAATATCTTTTTGAGACATTTTTATTATTCTCTTACCTGGCACACTTTTTATTTATTTATTATGTGCAATACTTTACACCTAACCATACTGTCTATACTTTTGTTTTATATTGTGTATATTCCGTAAGGTTTATTTTTCCATACGGTATACACGATACTAAACATACTGTACATATTTCATAAGGCTTTTTTCTCAGAATGTGTGCATTTTGTTTCTTTTTTTAAAATACAGCATGTTTATCTTTATTCTTGAATTATTAGATGGTTGCAGCTGTAATAAATGTACTTTTCCTCTGGGCTCAATAAATAATTTCTGATCTTGAATCTGAACATATCTTACTGTTATTTTTTTTCACAGCATTTGACTCTTCTAATTTTATTTTAAGTTATTTATACTAACATACCAGAATAATGTTATAATTGCACTTTCACCTTATTGCCTTCATTTCTAAGTTATCAGCTCTTTCACTGAAAATGACTGCATTTACGAGGTGTAGTTGACCTTTAATGCGCATGCGTAAAAT
>NW_013952709.1:91325-100110 GCF_001266775.1 Austrofundulus limnaeus | reverse complement strand
TAATATTAACACAATTATTATTAATATTTTACAGTTCATATAATCTATCTAATGTTTTAAATAATGCCAGAAAAGCTGTTTTTTTCCCAAAAAAAAATTAAAATATTTTTAGCGTTAATCACAAACAAAGAACAAACTAACAAAAAACACACACCCCCGAGAACCCTCCCATCCCTCCCCACCTATACCGGATCTACCAACAAAACATAAATACATCTTGTATTCATATAACAGAATATACAAGTCACAGGTTTGTGTACAAAGAACCAATATTTGACCTTTACACAAAGTGTAATTAMCATTTTAAAATAAAATAAAAGCCCAACAGTTCAGTAAAATAGGAAATAAAAAGCTAATACAATTTACAAAGTTTTCCTTGCAGACATGAACAATTTTCTTCTTGATTTTGGTTTTCTCTCTCAGCTTTAAGCAACAGATGTTGGCATTATCTTGTTCTTCAAAGATAATCAACCAAACAGGTTTATTTACTGTATGTTTTTTTTTCTATTTATAAATTTTACTATATTGTCCTACTATTTTTCTATTTCAGTTTACGAATCTCAGCTGCTGCCATGCCAAGGTTTTGCATTGTCTTAGCTGTTTCTACCATAGCTTCMTGTGGTGTTTCTGAAGAACTGCCAATGGCCCCACCTATGACACCTCCAGCTGYTGCTCCACCAATGACTGCAAGGCCTGCACCAAAAGTCAAACCAAAAGCTGCTCCCAACACGACTCCCACTGTGGCACCAGCTAAAAATTTCAAAAACGTCCCAGATTTATCCTCTTCCACTTTTTTGAGGAACTCGTTGCTGTAAAATCCTTGCGTTTTCTTCATTGTTTCGATTGTTTTAAGAAGCTGAGCCACCTGAAACTTGTTGTTCCTGTAATCATCAGGCTGGTTGTTGTTCCAGTATCTATTATCAACAACGTGGCACCTGCCGCCACATTTCTCCACCAGATCACACAAACCCTCATCCTGACCAACAAAACCMTCAATTGTGCCTCCTTCATGGAGCTGGTCACCATATGTGAACACAATCACAGCATGTTTCAGAGCTGCCTTTGAGAAAAATTTAAATATTTTGTTGATGACGTCACGTTCCTGCTCTGAGTATCGATCCACTTTAAGCACAATGAGGAAAGCATGAGGCCCTGGAAGCCACAGCTGTACAGACTTTATGATCTCAGCCTTCAGCTTATTTTCATCCATCTTTGTATCAAAGAAACCAGGAGTGTCGATCACTGTGGTACGGACTCCATTGATGACTTTAGATATTGCTTGACATTCTTCTGTCCCAGATTTTGGAGACAGTTTGCTTTTCAGTAGATCTTCTCCCAGTATCGTGTTTCCAAGGCTGCTTTTWCCAGCTCCTGTTTTTCCCAGCAGAACAATCCTTGTTTCATCTGAGCCTAAACAAGAAAACAGTAAAAATKACATCTATTCCAAATATAGTTGAAATCAGCCGTTTATATAGACTGTTTAGACAGAAAGACACTTTTTCAATCACTTTACATTAGACATTAGACAAGACATTATAAGACTGTCTTACATTTTTTCCTGCTCTCAGCGAAGGCGGACACTTTCCCCCTCTMTCTTCAACCTTTCCTTATTTATCCTGCTTTGCTGCTTTCACAGCCTGTCTTGCATAACTTCCAAGTTGGAAATTATGGATCTGGTCAGCTKGTCTCTCAACACTAYTGATAAAYTTTTCTCCACA
Organism: Austrofundulus limnaeus; assembly: GCF_001266775.1. Classification (NCBI taxonomy): domain Eukaryota; kingdom Metazoa; phylum Chordata; class Actinopteri; order Cyprinodontiformes; family Rivulidae; genus Austrofundulus; species Austrofundulus limnaeus. The sequence continues at coordinate 98,392 of NW_013952709.1, read as the reverse complement.
GCGAGACTGGGCTAAGGAGAATCCYCTTGTCCTGATGGGACATATGCCACCAGGCATGTTATGGATTCCTGGGGGGTGGAAGATAATGTGCCTGTCTGTACTGTCGGTCGAGGGCGTTGACGATGTCTACATATTTGAATTATTGATAGCAGGATTTCTGCTCATTGGATTTGGTGGATACTTGACATATCGTGAAATTCGGAAAGTGTCGGGAGCCATTYGGGCTGTGATGARGCTGCCCGGCCCGTGTGATGGAACATGCCAAGCTGTCAACACTCAGACTCAAACGCTTTTGGAGCAGAATCACAAACTGTATGTGATCCTTGAGCAGGGTCGCAGGCCAGCTGTGGTTTTGCCTGCTGGCTGAATCGAATAGATCTTGGAGAARTTGTACGCTCGGTGAGGCGAGAATGACCAAAGAAATKTGGTTGATTGGAATTTTGCCGTTGAGAGGTCCCAGTGAGACTTTAAGACTACCAGTAAATCAACAGTCAGCCTATTCTAAAAACAAATTGTGACTATCTAAATTTAGCTCCCATGTTGGCCTTGAAGGATGGATATCTCAAACTCTCCTGGATGTTTTTGTAAACTCTGCCCCTACCACCCACTATCCCACTCACRTCTGTGAACTGGTGTCCAAGATTAACCAAGGCTGAACGGATGAACTCTACATCCCTTCAGGAACGACAAAAACCACAACACCTAGACTCTTCAAACCAGGACTAGATTATTCTACACTAATAGTGGAATAATAAAAACTAAGTTTGAGCTTTGGGCAACTTTGGTCCTGTTGCCTGAAAAATGATGAAAAACAAATTTTATTAATTTTTCACAAATCAGACAAAGGTTTCCCAAAGCTCAAACTTAGTTTTAAATATTCCACTATTAGTGTAGAATAATCTAGTCCTGTTTTGAAGAGTCCAGATGTTGTGGTTTTTGAGCTGGACCAGGTCTAGTGTCGTCTTGTTGCCTATAAAATGATGAAAAACAAACTTTATTGATGTTTCACAAATCAGAAAAAGGTTCCCCAAAGCTCAAACTTAGTGTTTATTATTCTTCTATTAGTGTAGAATAATCTAGTCCTGGTTTGAAGAGTCCAGGTGTTTTGGTTTTTGAGCTGGACCAGGTCTAATGTGGTCCAGTTGCATAAAAATGATGAAAAACAAATTTTGTTGAAGTTTCACAAATCAGACAAAGGTTTCCCAAAGCTCAAACGTTTTTTAAATATTCTTCTATTAGTGTAGAATAATCTAGTCCAGATTTGAAGAGTGTAGGTGTTGTAGTTTTTGAGCTAGAGCAGGTTAAACACGCGCAAGGTAGTGAAAAATTAKTTGTAATATCCCTTTAGTCATTTCCGAATCGGAAGCTGGAATCGGAAGCTGACTTCAGCTTCAAGTGTGTTTGGGAGTACTTCTGTCATTAAAGCCCTGGAGTTAGAGTTCAGTATCAGCTCTTTTACTGAAAATGACTGCATTTACGAGGTGTAGTTGACCTTTAATGCGCATGCGTAAAATCAAGCACCACACGCCTAAACTGTCCCGTTGTTCTGTAGGTTTTTACATACAATTGATAAGTTTGCGTTTCAAATGACTGACTGCTCATGCGCATTAATAACTGTAAAATGGYCCTTTGAAGTCATGAATAATAAGCTGCGTAGAGAAGCAGCTTTTTTGTTTCATAAAGAAATCTGAAGCGCGCGACTGCAGGAGGAGAGTTTAAATAATAATAATAATAATAAAAACAAATTAAAAAAATAAAAACAAGTCAAAAGTCTGCGCTGCTCCTGTGTCTCTGAGGACACGGAGACTATCTGCGGCACATTTGCGCACTTCTCCTCCTTCGTCTTAAACTAAAAATTAATTTAATTTATTTAGTTTACGGACTTTAAATAAGTGAATGCAACTCACCATCCATGACAAAGAGGAGCTGAGAGTGGTGTGMAGACCCGTGAATCAGGTTAATRTGGAGAGTTTCTGTCCTTCTGCTCCACTCACAAACACTTTCTGTTTCAGTTTGTCTCTGGTCCAACCCCAGAGACAAGAAGCTGCTGGGTGTGGATCATGTTAGATCAGCTTCAGYCAGTCTGAACTGGGACTGGAGAGATTTTATGGGCACCGAAATTTGTGCCCATAATATTTGACATGTTTTTATGTTTTCTAATTATCTACATTTATTTTAGTTTTTCCTTTTCTTAGTTTTTTTTCCCCATAACATTTTCTAACACCAGATGGCAGGGTTATACCCGGTTGGGTCTTTGGTTTGAGAATTTGCTTGAGAATCAGTTTTTCTTGATTGTTTACACACATTTTTCTGGTACTTTACAATGATCTCAACATGTAACTCATGCACCAACCTCCTGAATCAGTTCTGCTAAACTACAAGTACAATTCCTGCAAAACACAGTATACACAATCTGCATTTGGCACAATTTTCATGAAGAAAATCATGTTTTCACAAGGAACACTGTCATTCAAAATGATAAAATAACAGTGAGAATAGACAAAATATATAAACAAAATCTGGTCCAGAGGACCTGATCACCTTTGTTAAATGTGTTACTGTGTATTTGTGTGTTCTAAAAAAATCTAAAATATTTTACAACATACTGGTGTATATATGATGAAGGGATTGTCAGTCATCATGTTTTACATTGAGCACAGCTGGTTCTTATAAATGTCCGTTCATCTGAATGTTTGAGTGTCATCTGAAAACAAAATATCATTTTGAGAAGAAATAACAGTTTTAAATGTAATGTTTCATTTTGTAGGAGAATTGAGAGATTTTGCCAGAAGCATGCTTTTAGAAAATATAATCAAGACAAACTGTAACGGTCCACCTGGGCAGGCCTTGTTTGGTCCCAGACATGGTTTTACAGTCAGTAGGGGTGGAAGAACTGTTTGCTTTGCTGCTACCCTGCTTCAGTGCCAAACTACCAACAGGGACATCATTATGGGGCAAAAAGTGTAAAACGAAAAGTTTAAAACAGTCAGCAGCGTTAGCAGCATTTGCAGTGGCTACACTGATAATTGTCATAGGATGGTGACATCAACCTGGTTAGCTAACGCTAACTGCTGCTGCTCATGGCTCTATCCAAAATCAGGAGCTGCGTCCTCTGAAGGCCAAATTTGTCATTGGCTTATATCACTGCGTCGGAGGCTTTCCAAATATAAAGACTCCTCCGATGCGGCCTACAAATGTGTCCTTTCCCCCCCCCCCGATTTAAGGGGGACCCCTCTCAGCCCAGCCTATTAATTTGAAGGTCATTAATAAAACATGAGGTAAAATTTAACTGGTGCATTTTAACTGTATTTATTTATTTCTTAGTTGATTTCAGAGGTCGCGTTAACAGAATATTTTCCGTATTTGACATTTTTTTACACAATGACGGAAAAATCTAAAGGCCGTCCGTCATTTTGACAGATTGCAATTAACACCTCTGACCTCTTAAGTCTGGAAGACTTAATAAATAAGCCAGGCGAGGAGGAGAAAAAAACTCAACGAGGCTTCACAAGACGGCTCTGTGGCATCACACTCACAGATATTTTCAGCTTTACAAACAGAGTAGGTCTACATCACAGAGGTGTCTTATTTAATCTAAAATAAATAAAAAATTACCCTCCGATCATCATCTCATATCTAGAGACCATACTGAATGCATCAGGAGCTGACAGCGCAGTGAAAAGTTAAGGACAGGAGTCTTTGGAGCATCTGTGAGGCACAGCTGAACCAGTGGTGCAGTGGGCGCGCATGCTGCGGCATTTCCTCCTGCTAAAGCCATAGCTTGTGGGATTTGGAAATAAAGTTTTGCTGACTTCTGATCACTTCGACTGGAGAAATGTTTTCTGATTTTAAAACCTTGGCTGAAGTGGTGCTTGTTATTCCAACAGTGTCACAGCAGAGCGCAGATTAGTCTTCAGGACTCACTGTGCATAACTTGAGATTTTCCTTAGAATTAAAAAAATATTTTATATTTATTAGACTTTTTATTGCATGAATCAAATCCATACTGTTTCTGTTTTATTTAATAATATTTTTAACACAGTGGCAGTGGCGCATTGTGATTAACAGCTGACTGCATCTCTGCCTTTCTAGCTTCCTCCTGCAAAGGAGGCAGAGACAGAAATAAGCAGGCATTATCTAATGTTGCAAACTGCAGCCACTAAATAACGTTTGTAGATTTTTTTATTTTCTTTTTTTTTTGACTTTTCATAAGGTAACTGAGTCAAAAGAAGGACATTGTGTGCGCATCACATTGTGCCGTTGGGCCTGGTGTGAGACAGATGCACTGTTTTTCAGCACCACACGCTCAAGGTGGCCTGCATTTGTGTGAGGTGCGCTGATGAGATTTTCTCCAGAACTGCCAAACCAACATGACAATAACCACATTCTATGAATGTTTAGTCATTATCATTTAAAAAGAAAGTGACTGGTAAAAAAAATGATCATGATGGATTTTTTTTTACTCGGTCAGTCAAAGTGACGGACAGCAAAAAAAGTTTAGTGCAACCTCTTGTTGATTTATATGTTTTTACTTTTATTTTTAATTATGTCCGTTTCAGTCCTCCATACATAATAGTCAAGCGTTAAAACAATATTGCAGTAAATAAATTAAAAACACTCTTTTTCTTTAAAAAACTGTGTCTGAGAATATTTAGTCTACTCTGTTGTGGCTCTTTCCCTTTAAATTTGTGGAATTTCACTCCTCAGCTATATAAACTGCATGAAATTTACTGATCTCAAGCACACAGATGTCTGCCCTTCTCTGAGAAACAATTTCAGTATAAAAAAGTGTAAACAGTTTGCCAGTTTGTCACAGAAACCAACCTGTAGAGTGTTGAATATTAAACATCTGTATCAGATGGAAAACAAATCTGATTTAAAATAGATAAATATGCACAATGTACAAGATGTGTCTGTAATGTCACATTATTAGGACAGCTGCTGATTCTGTACACCGGACAAGGTGCCTTTTTTACATTTGAGCACCTGCCCCTGAAAATGTCTGTGCACGCTACTGTCTACCGTTGTTAACATCCTTATATTTTCCTGCCATCTGCCATCACTAATATGCACCTTCATATACATTCATTTTGTACTGTACTTTATGGTGTATATATGTATATAAATAAGCATATGTGTTTACTTATATGTGTATATGTGCATTGGTACATTACTATATATGACATGTGTATATTGTGGGGTTTTGTTTGTTATCTTTTATTAATCTTTTATTATCTTAAAGTTAAGGTGGGCCGGGTCCTTGGTAGACCGGGAAGACCGGAAAAAAAGTGTCTGTGAATTTGGACGATCTAGCCTCCCCTCCACCCCGACGTAGGTCATGTCACCTAGCAACCATGATAACGCTAAACAGAAGCAAAAATAGATCAAAAATAGAAAAATATCAATACATTAGCATTATTAATATCACAAAACAATAAAATTAACTTAAAGGTAACATTTGAAGAACTAATTGACCCGCTGTATGTGCATGTTTAATTCGTGTTTTTTAATGACAAAAATAATATTTGAAAACACATCTACACAAACGATAAAAGTATTAGAATTGCAACCGCTAAAAATTTTTAATTTTTTATATCGCCATATWTTTATTTAAAACGTATTCTTTTCTCTTGCTTCGTCCGTCATTATTAGCTTAAAGATATCTCCGGTCGGGCCGCAATGCATTATGGGATATGGTGGGCCGAGAAGGATCCATCGGACCTTTCCTTCAAATCGGGGAAAACGAAGGACGTATTTGTCGGCTGCATCGGAGGAGTCTTCAGTTTGGGATGTCCTTTGTCGCGGCGCTGTGACGTAGGTGGCCGACGAATTCAGCCTTCTGAGGACCCGTCCTGTCGTTTTGGACACAGCCTGTGTGACGTAGTGACAGATTCTCTGACGGGACAGAATAATGTCCACTAACCTGAGACAGATGACAGGAGCTCTTTAGCTGAAATCAAGTGCCTGCAGTTGGTGTCCTGGCAGGAAATATCCGCGCCGATGCAGATCAGCGGCTCATCAAACTGGACTCGGGACAAAAATAGATCTGAAAGCGAGCCTCATCTGCTCGCAGCTCCTGGGTGATGAAACCCACCAAATGTCTCTGAATTATCTGGTGAATTAATTATGAATTAATTATCTGATGAACGCGCTGTTCTCTTGCACCCAGTAAATAAAGCAAAGTCACTTCCTTTATTTCATCTGACACAGAACAGAGACCGATAGAGGAGGGAGAGGGCGGACAGGCTCTCGACGCGCGTCGAGCGCTTTGCAATTTTGACTCGCGTCTGACCTCAAAGTGCACAAGCATCCAACTTAAAGCATTGGACGCGATACTGACGCTGAAATCACGTTTGGTGTGAACGCAGCATAACAGACGATCATGCTATGCTAACTGTTCCAACCCCTGACTGCTGCAGGGGTGTGTCTTAGAGAGAGGATTTGGCTGTCTGCTCTTCCACACCCCAGAATGAATGGGTTTGCCTCCTGGGTTCGGATATGGACTGCCCTCCGCAGGGGCGGGTACGTGTCCTGGACCTGGGGGGTATAAAGTGTGTATCAGGAGTGTGAGTGGGTTGTGGCGTTCTTCTTGTCTGTCTTGTATGAGTGGGTGTGAGAATGAGGGTGGGACTGTGTGAGTGTGTTTGTGTATGATTGTTTGTCAGGCTGGGACTCGGGCTGCCCCCTCATTTGGTTCACCCGAAAGCCCTCTACTAGTGGTGGGTTCTGCCCCTGGCCGCGCTGCCCTCTGGTGGGGTGTGCCTCTGCCCGCCGGTGCGCTGGTGGCTCTCAATGTCTGGGGCTGGGTGCTTGGGCATGTGTCGGCTTGGCCTAGTGGCAGCCTGGTGGGGCTTGGGTCCTCTGCCCCTGTCAGGCTTTGGCCTGCTGTGTTGGGGGGAGGGGTGCCCTGTGGATCCAGGTCTCTGTGTCCATGCTTGGTTCTGCTCCGGTGTGGCAGGGGCCGGATGGCCTGTGGTTGCAGCTGTTGGCCCTGTGGGTTCTGCGTGTGGTTGCTGGTGGGGCTCTCCTGGTTCTCTCCTGTGTTCCTCTCTGTGGTTGCTGGTGGG
>NW_013952709.1:86392-90991 GCF_001266775.1 Austrofundulus limnaeus | reverse complement strand
GTGCAGGACGTACTGCTGGTGTGTGTGTGTGTGTTATATATATACTGTGCGTGTGTGTGTGTGAGTGTGTATTTTTGTGGGTGTGTGTGGGTGTGTGTAAGTAGATATGTACGTAAGTATGTGTGTATATGTTTATGTTTGTATGTGTCTGGTTGTGTGTATAGGTGTGTGTTTTGTGTATATTAATTAACAAGGTTAAAATTATTGTTCGTAGGTGTGAATGTGTATATGTGTGTGTATTTATTTATATATGTGCGTATGGGTATATGTACATACATCTGTTTAAGTTTGGTTGCTGGGTGTTTGCTCTCTTCATTTGCTGATGGTCAGATGTTGAGTGTGGTGTCCTATATGTTATTGGTGTTCATTTCACATGTTATATAATTTCTATCGGTTTCTCTCTTTACTGTTCTTATACTGTATTTCTCTTCTACTTTTTCTTTTTCTTCTTTACTATAGTATTTAAAAAGAGAGAGGATTTTATATCAGAACACAGCCGCTGTGACGAAACCGTGGACAAGACACGTCACCGTGGAGAGCCGTTAACCAATATGCAATTTAGCCTGCAGTACCACTGCTCTACCCATTTGAGCAGCAAAAACACATTTTTAGACCAAATGTTACAGATTTGAACAAATACRCACAAAAACATCAAAATTAGCACAGAAACAGTACTATATAACATTTTAGACACATTCTAGACAGTTTATCAGCTAAAAAAGTTAACTTTGGGGTAAGTTACTCTTTAAGTCTATTTTTTTATTATTCTTTTTCATGGTTAATCTGATAAATAAACTAAATAAATATATTTACTCTGTAATATTTTAATGCAAAGAAAAAAAGAATAAATTTAATAAGTGTATGAAGAACTGATTTCTGATGAGAAACTGCAAAAATTAGTCATCTAAAAATAAGTAAAAAATACTAATTAGACCCTTATTCTTTTCAAATTGAGGCAATTTGGTGTTTTCACCCCCTGCCTCCCTGATTGGCTCAAGTGCTGATTACCCACACCTGCATGAAGTTTGGCTCATCAACCCCAAGGCTTCTTAAGGCTGTGCTGAGGATCTTCTCATCACTGAAGCATCGCCTCATATTGGTATGAGCTCAGACTGCTACCTGTTGTTAATCCCAGAGTTAATCTTAACATTGTGTTTTTGTTATTTACCTGTTTTTCAGAAAGCGACCCTCAGTACGTTTTGCCTTGAAGACCAGAGCCACTCACCAGGACTTTCATGCGCTGCCAGTTTGCCTCCCACAAACACTAAATATATCTTCACCTGTAAATACTCACCTGTGGATCTCTACTTTTGGACCAACTCCTCCAAGCCTCGTCTCCTTCCCCAGCCTGTAAGAACCCCTCTGAATTACTTACCTGCAAAAACATTACTGGATAACCTGCAAATACTCACCTCTCCAAAACCTTTGGTCCCATTCCCATTTTTCCAGCACCTGTAAAATAAAATCACTTTTTTTGTATATCCTGCCTCTGTCAATTGTGTCTGCTCATGTTGACCTCTACCTATAAAACCTGATACAAATTAATAGTAATTAATAATCTGCAGTTTGACAGTTGCACTTGGTAAGACTTCTTGAAGTAAAAAAAACTTTTCAGATTAACAACCCAACATATTCTGATCTTGTTTAGTATATCTGCCTAAAAACAAGATCAAAAATGMTTTTTAGCTGATATAAATCTGTAAAACTTGGTTAGAGGAACATTTTTCTGCAGTAAAATGACTTGTCTACTGCTCAAACATTAAAAGATTAATAAGATTCACTTTAAACCTGGTCGGGACCAGKTTAGTTTCAGAGCACTTGCTACCATGGAAACGTAAGTTCTTCCCCTCCCTTGCAACCGATTCTCAAGGCTTAATTCAGGTTTACACCAAAATCCCATGTTAATCCCTTATCCTAGTTTTGTGCAGTAAGTGTTCTTGTGTTGCCACCATGTTGGTCATTAAAGTGTTTTAACTTATCTTTAAGCTCCATGTGATCCCATCACACCACCTCTCACAACTGTGTTCTGCTAAAACAAAGTTTTTGTTTTAAACTTTATTCTGTGTTCATGCTGCAGCAGAGGAAAAAGTTATTTTTGTTTTATGATAAAATCTCAGTTTCAAAGAGTGTATTGGCAGTTCAGTTCTTGGGTCCATTGTGTGCATTTTTTTTTATCGATGTACGTTGTGTCATAACTTACTGTAAATTCTGCGACAAAAACAGGAAAGGCTGTAACTTCCTCCCTCGGGAGGCTTTTACTTGAGCTGTGTTCAAAATGAGCCAAATGACTCCACCCACCCWGTTACAGTTTGGTGGTTAGACAGTCTTTGAATTTTCTTGAGCAAAAAAACTGACCATGAATTTCTTTTCTGYTCTATCTCATTCTGTTTAGACAAATAAACCATGATGTAACTGTGGCTGTGTCCAAAGCAGTTGTGCTGTTAAYGCTTTTATCATTTGTATAGATATGTTTTTTAAGTCTTGTCAGAAATCAAACAAGCTGGTATTGAGAAATAAACGTGCCCATACGTGGGTCCCTTAGTTCTTCAAATATTGCCTTTAAGCTAATTTATTTTCTAATATTGATAAAACCAATGTATTGATATTTTGCCAATTTCAATCTATTTTGCTTCTGAGCTGACGCACTGTCGGGTCCCCATCTTTGCCCAACCATGTTGTCACAGTTTTTTTGGCGGGCGGGGCAAGATGGCGGAGGAGTGAGACGTATGTCGCGAGGCTCCCGCTCCGACTTGTTCAGTTTGTGGTTCTATACTAAATGTCCTTGCTGTTTTAAACATTTGGTCCATCCGGACTCGACCCCTGAGTGATTCTTGCCTGGAAGAGTAGAAGAATGGCGACAAACTCGAGGAAAGCCAAACATTCAAGCTCGACGGCTGYTAGGCCCGACGCCGCCCCGGAGCAGGCTGCAGCTAAAGCCGGAGTTTCGGCGCTCTCCTCTCCCTCCCGCAGCGAGGCGGACGCACTCTCATTGAGGTCTGACATTCTTGCCGCTATGAAAACCGATCTCTCAGCTGTGATCAAATCCGAAATAAAAGCGGCTTTGGCTGAAGAGTTTACTCTTATTAAAGGGGAGCTACAAGCGGTGTGAGCGGAGGTGGCTAACGGCACAATGCTACTGCGCGCAGATCTGGACCACGTGAAACAGAGCGTTAAGGAGATGGAGGATGGCTTGTCGGCCTGGTCCGATGAGGTGGTTTCTCTGCGCACCACCATGTTGGAACTGAAAGAAGAAGTCGACGGGCTCAAAAGGAAGTGTGACGATATGGAAGGGCGCATGAGGAGGTGCAATGTGCGGATTATTGGAGTTCCTGAAACGCCAGAATCCAGCTCCACTTCAGCAGTGGCTAAACTGCTAGCAGAGGTTCTACAGATGGATAAAGAGCCACTGGTGGATCGAGCACATCGCTCTCCAGGTGGAAACAGGTCAGGCGATAAGCCGCGGGTTATTGTCGCTAAGCTGAATTATTATCAAGAATGTGTGGAAATACTGCGTCGGGCTCGGAGTCGTGGTCCTCTTCATTTTAAGGAGGCACAGATCATCATAACATCTGACTACACGGCAGCTGTGGCCAAGGCTCCAGTGGTGTTTACGGAGCTGAGGAGGCTTCTTCGCAACCGACGAGATGTTCGCTATGGCCTGCTTTTTCCTGCACGGCTTCGCATCTCTCATGGGGAGGAAAACAAGGARTTCCTGGATGCCAATAAAGCAATGGACTACGTTAAAAAGAAAATCATCTCAGCGATGGACAGCGAGGACCGGCGTTGAACGCAGGTCCAATCTTCATCGACCCATTGTGACTGTCAGGTTGTAATGAACCTTCTAACTTTATGTCCCGCGTTATACCTTGATTTAATTTTAGACATTTTTCTCAGGGACAACATTCCTCTTTTTGTTCTATACTGTATATGAGAGTTTCACAGGGGGTCTGTCTGGATTTTGGTTAGTGATTTATTTATCAGTGCTGCAAGGAACATGAACAGTAATAATACTTTAAAGTAAGAGAACCCCTTTCTTTATTTTTTTGGTTATTGTTATTTAGTTGTGGCAGGAGCCCAGACGGAGTTAAGCCCCCCAGTATAAGTGTGGATTTTTTGTTTGTTGGGTTCTCCGTTTTTTTTTTTTTTTTTTTAGGAGAAAGGGGTGGGACTATTCCGGATCTATTTGTTTTGATAATGTCTTTTTCAGGTTATTTTTTTGTGATGGTTTGTGGATATTGTACTGCGATAGTCATTTCTGATCATAGTCCACTCATAATAAAACTGAACGTTCCTGTTACGCAATCGGTCTATCGTCCTTGGTGACTTAATCCGATACTTTTATCTGACAAAGACTTAGCTGATATGCTAGCTTCTGAAATTAAGTTTTTTATCGATGCTAATCGGACTCCTGGGATGCCACTCAGCACTGTTTGGGAGTCATTAAAGGCTTACCTGAGAGGTCAAATAATCTCTTACTGTGCAAATAACAAAACATTGAACAGCTAAAATCGCTGACAGATCAGATTCTACAATTAGACAGGGAATGCTGCCATGCTTTTTTACACAAGTCTCACTTAAGAAACGTACATTACTCCAAAC
>NW_013952709.1:83962-86382 GCF_001266775.1 Austrofundulus limnaeus | reverse complement strand
CTGTATGATCTTGTGAAACTGATATTTTTGCTCAACATTACAGAATAATATCAACAATTCTCAGTTGTTAAATGCTTGCAGTAACATTGTTTTGTCCCTACTGCTATAAAAGTCTTCCATTGACTGCAGTCAATATAAAATCTAAAATAAGTCCATGCATTTATAAAGTAGCAAATGAAGAGTAAACTCAAACATTCAGATAGTATATATTCCACTATTTATCGAAATCTAACAAAAATGATGTATCAGTCATGCCTGTCTTGCCTGCATGTGAATAAAAACGCTTCAAATGATCTTTTGTTACAGTAGGTGAATTACCTGCAGAACTTATTGTCAGGTTGATCTTTATTGCCTCCAAGTGGAGCAGTTAGATTACTGCATGTGTTTAACTCTAGACTGATGGGAGACAATACTGTTTTTATTTGCTCTGTTGAGATTTTATTCACCCTAAAGTTCAGAAAAAAGATTACTCTGTGCAAGAATATTTCAAATGTTTTCTATTTATCTTCTATTTTGTCTCAACAAGACATTTTTTAATAATTAATTGGTTTTTTATTGAAATTGTGATGTCCTATACCTTTTGGTCATTGTACTGTATGTTATATTGTGTTTTAGTTTTTCAACACTTTGGTTCAAATCCTGTCATACTGTAAAATAAATTAAATAAAAAGCATAAAAACCTTTTCAATCTCTCACACAAAAACAGAAATGACAATTTTGGTGAAATTAAGTAATTATAAATCAAAGCCATGTTGAGAAAAACAAATCACTTGACTTTATTGACTTCACAGAAAGAAAAAAACCAGCTGTGACAAAGTAAATTACCCCAATAATAAACCAGCCTGAAATGCAAAGACWTGAATGTTTTTGCAATTTCCAACATTCTTCCAGACACATTTACAACTGAGTGTAAAAAAAGTAAAGTGTGAAAATTTGTCATAATAAATCTGCASGTGTGGCCTCGTCCACACTAACCTTTATTTATTTCTCTGTAGAACCAAACTTCTGTTATATTCAAGCAACATAATTACTGATTCACTCTAGAATTATATAAAAAGCAAAACAGTTACTGAATGATGATTTCTAAGATTATTTTTATTTTTCCTAAAGTCTACCTGAAGTACAATGAACATCCTATCAGTGAAACAGGTTCTAAATGCATGTAAAACACGTCTAGTTGTTTTCTTTATAGAAGGTTTTCTTGTCAAGTTGGGTTATCCAGGTAATGTTCAGACTTGCTGTGATCCCCGTCTCTCTGAGCTTCTGCTCCATCTRGAAAACACAGATCACAAAAACAGAATTAAAGTAAAGTTTAGTTACTTTTATTAGTGTCGGCCTCATCTGCACTACTCTGGGTTTTTWAAAAAGTTGATTCTTTTTTTTACTGCGTTTACTTGTATTTGAGTGTTGATGATGAAGCAGTCTGTTATGTTCATGTCCATGATCACTTTGTGTTGTTGAAACCTCAACAACAGACCTGTTTTATGTGTTCTTCTACAGTTGTGATCAGATCATGTTATTATCTTTAATGATTTTTTAAGAAACAGTCTTTATACATTGAGGAATGATAGTACAACTAATATTTTCTGAACACGTTTGGGTGAAAGTTGCTCCTCCACCACCAGCAAGTTTCTGACATGATTCTGGGTAGAGATGGACAAATCGCTCTTTGAAGGGATCCATTTGTTTCATAGAGCCATTCATAAAAAAACATTTGATTTTGAACGAGTGATGTCATCTCATAGGGATATACACACTATGACGTAGTTCCGTCACGTGGGCGATACCATGTTTTTTTTTATTAAACATTTTCAACAAATGTACAGAATCATTTGGCATGTTTAAACAAGATGTCAACTTGTACATATTTGTAGGGATGCACCGATATGAAAATTTCAGCCGATATCGATATCCGATATAATCATTGCTGTTATGGCCGATAACCGATTTTTACCGATATTACACAAACTCACAAATTATATTATACATATACGCACAAACACACTTGGGTCTTTTTTTGATACCGTAAACAAACAACCAGACCTCTGACATGGCTGCCTACTTCAGTTATTCCTAGCTACGCAGCATTAATATCACTATTATGATTAAACAGATGCCGCTCAACCAACCATCTCCCCTCCCAAAACAGAAACACAAAGCTCAAAATTGGGAAATCAATATCGGATGGTAATATCTGCCCAGTTTTACATATCGGACCGATACCGAAATTCTAAAAAATGACCAATATTGGCCGATACTGATAGTAGTGACGATATGTCGTGCATCCCTACATTTTGTGGCACACAAACATATAAAATGAAAGAAAATAAAATGTGTTAGACATTAAACAAGGGACAAAAAAAATAAAGAAATAATTAAATTAAAAAAATAAAATAAAAAACAAACACAAAACACAAAGG
>NW_013952709.1:81154-83306 GCF_001266775.1 Austrofundulus limnaeus | reverse complement strand
GTTTCCCTACAGGGCAGCGTTTCCCCTACCATAATCCAAGTAAGGGCAGCCATCCTCCCAATGGAACTGCTCACCCTGCCTATCTAACCCCCACCCCCCGGTGCTTCAGTAAGGCCATTTCAGAAGCAACCCCAACCAGCCCTAACCACCCAGAAAACACTTTTAATATTTGTTTGAGATTATTAGCCATGTTTTCATTGACGATTTTTATGTACATTTTGAAGTTGTCAAAATTCAAATAAACATAATTTTTTTTACGCTTGCTTGAGGTGTTTTTTGGGTTTTTTTGAAAAAGAGTTAATGCGTAAAAGGGAAGATGGAAACACATTTGCGGAATAAGTTGTGACATTGCCAACATTTACCTCACATGGATGATCAGATGTGCCCGTTGTTGGCGTCTTCCCAGATATTCCCAAGTTGGAATAATTGCATGTCTTTTTCTACATCTCAAGACAGCATGTAGCAAGGCCAATACTAGTTGAAATGACAGAATAATTTTAACTTGCCCGATAATAGCAACACATTCCTGAAAACTTCTATTTATTTTCTGGAGATGTGTGGTCCTTGTTTACAGCCATATGTCACATCAACGTCTGACGTAATTACACTTTGTGTAGCCTGGTTGATTTGGTCCAAGATGGAAACATGTCTGATTTACATATTTTTTGTTTCTTTTTTTTTTTTTTACATTTTAAAGGTTTTCTCAAACTTTGCATTAAAATTGGATGGAAACATGACTACTGTCCTGTTAGAACACACAAAATGTGGCCAGGTTTCAAAACCCCAGCTKTTCATTTGAGGGGAAGATGAAAGTTTTAGAGGTAGTTTTACTTTTTCATTATCATGTCCACTTTATGCACCAGTAGCATGGTGCTACCAACACAATGCTTGACTGTTGGTACATTGTTTGAAAGCCTCACGTTGACACCACCACATGCTTTGTGGCCAAAAAGATCAATCCTTGTCTGATCCGGACCATAAATCCTTTCTCCAGGAGGCTTGTCCATCAAGGTTGAAGGTGTGCCTCCCAGTCCAGGTTTGACTTTTGGATGAGACACTGGTGTTCCAGGAGTTTCCAGTTCATGGTAGGCTTAAGTCTCTGTGTTTCCCAAGGTGTTTCCGAGCTTCCTAGTTTCTTTTTTGGAGTGTGTGACAGCTCGGGTCTTCTTCCACACCTCAACAAATCTGTAGTTGTTTAGAAAATGTTCCAAAATTGTTTTCCAACAAGCTCTCAAATGAGTTTCTTGAAAGTTACCATAATTTTTTAGTGATGGTAAACCAACAAAAATTGAGAAGGAATTTGTTCAGGCAATCCTGAGTAGTGTCGACAGGGCCTTACAGTTTTTAAATTGCTAGCCTTTACTTGTCCTTTCAAATTAAAATYTTTTCCCACACTTACCTGAGTCAGGATGTCATTCATCACCGCAGGGTCGTTCAGGTCAGCTGTGGATTTCAGCGCCGTCAGCTTGATGCGCTTAATTTTTTTCATTTGAGGCGGTTCCTKTGGGGCTGTGGACAAAATGAAATTTAAATTCATACTCAGCCGTATCAAAATGATAAATGTGTTATTTGAATAGAAACTCACGGCCATAGCACATGAATGAAAAACTTGTTGCACAGTCGTACTCCACCAACTTTCCGACGTTGGCAGCGTCTATCAAGCTGGCTGCACAGTTCCCAGTTCTGCTCAGCGGGCGTCCTTTTATCCAGTGCTCAAATATGTGGACCGTGCCATCAGACCACCACTTCCAGGTAGGTCTGTACAAGCCAATAAAAGCTGTGGTCGCACCTGGTATCACATTTTTAATATCATCCCTTTCTTTTTGTGAGAACGCGCTTGCCAGGTCAGTGTATTGCTGTCTGCAGTAGGCCTGAGCCTCGTACCACGTCTTTGCTTCACTTACAAACACATATGTCTTAGTAGATGAGCCTGAGAGAAGAAGTTCACATGTTATTTGCACAAATTTACAATAAGCACATATTAGTTTTACTATTCAGCATGTAGAAAACATGCTGACAAAATGAAAATTCACAAATAATTATTTGTAAAATTTGTATAGGAGGGCAAGTGTAAAAAAGAAAGTTGTCACTGTCACATTTTCTTTATTGTTGACTCACTGTTCTTACATTTTGCTCAAATGACGTTAAATTT
>NW_013952709.1:75134-78886 GCF_001266775.1 Austrofundulus limnaeus | reverse complement strand
ATGGGTAAAAGTAAAGAGCTCTCTCAAGACCTTCACAACCTTATTGTTGCAAAGCATAATGATGGCATCGGTTACAGAAGAATGTCTAAACTTCCACACACAGCGAGGGATATGCTTGAGAAAAGGCACCAGCAGCTAATTCATGTTATTTATTTGTTTAAAATGATTTTTTTGTCTGAGGCCAGTTATTAAAAGAGCTACAGCTGGTTTATTCCTATTCAGATGATTGTCACGTCTTTTTTTCTAGAACCACCGTTAAAAAAACAAAAGTTTCTCCAACAATCCACCCATAATTCTTGTTGTTTATATACTTATTTTAGCTTTGAGAGGGTAGAGGGAGGCATTATAATAATTTATGACATGCTGAATCTTCATCCATCAACCCGCTATCTCACGTCACGTTGTATTAAAGCAACACACAGCACAGTTTAAATTCAGGCTCTTATTTTGAAATGACGGGTTCCACTTTGTCTTTTACCCAGAATGCATCGCTTCAGCGCTCCAAGAAACAGTTTAAAGTGGAACTTACCCCCCCTGTGAAAGGATAACTCCGCCCCCAACGCAAATTTGAAAAATGCATAAATTGGAGACTCTGAGGGGGGTGAGCGAGGAGGTGTGGCCAGGAGGAGAGAAAGTTTATTTATTAAGACGAGACAACGTGACAGCTAGCTTTAGTTTACTTTGACAAGCTAACATTCATGAAAACATTTCTGAACGTTCTAAATAAATGACTTTGTAAAAAGTAAAGTTTCATGATCTACATGCAAACTCACATTTAGCTGATACAACATGTAATAATGTAAAGTTCAGGCAAAAAAAACTGTTAAAATATGACTTTGGTCCAAAACAGAACAGAAAGAATATCTTTTCATTTCTGTTTGGTTTCCTGTTTCTATTAAAATTCACAACACAGTTCAGTCTGAGCCTGACAAGTGTTCTGTCCCCCGGATCATTCCGGACCCTGCAGCCGATTACACACCACTCCACCCCGGACAGAAGCGTCAACCCACCCCGGTAGAAGAGGTGTTCGGGCGGCCTGATGTGAAAACCCCTCCGCTGCTGCAGCGCGAGGCATCATGAAACAAACTGAATTAACTTCTCTTTGTGGTTAAATATTTTAAACAGATAAAAGGTTGCTGTTTAGATCAGGAGAGACCGTAGAGTTTAGATCAGGACTAAAANGTTGACAACATTTTTTGACATTTTAATTTACACTTGGCTCCCCATAGATTTTACATTGGACTAATTCTGTGCCATAATAAATATAAATTAGTTTTTCTCGATTGAAACAAAGTAAAACAGGTGAGTTTTTACTTACCTGGTGTAATTGTATAGCACACAAAAGGCTGGGAGGTGTTGCAGTGAATCTCAAACCAGGTGTCACCCATCTGGGCGACGCATAACTCCCACGAATTCCTGGAATCATAAGGGCCATTGTTGTTCCAGTTGCTGGTGTAGCTTAGCGGTCCAAACCCGTCCAGTGCCGACCAGCTCCACTTCGACGAATCATCATACAGGCCCACCCAAACCGTTCCAATGAAGCTGCCAGCRTCTGCAATCATCTGAGCCATGTCGTCCATGTTGTCCACCGTGGCCAGGTCGGTGTATATGTCTTGGCAGTACGTTTGAGCCTGTAACCAAGTCATCTGCTGGTTGACGACGAAGTACTGACGAAGACATGAACAGTCTCCTGAAAACAAATCATTTCTSTTTTTTAAAGTTAGGGAAGAAAACAGTATTTAAAACACTGGACTTGAAAACCTTTGGGATATACTTATTGCGGGTGGGAAAAAAAGCCATTACCAAAAACGAATGGTACAGAGAGAACTAGCCATCTGAGGTCTGTCAACATTTGGAGCAGGTTTAAATAAAATGATGTAAACAAAATGTTCAGGCTAAAAAAAYACCAGATACTGGTTTGTAAAGTAGGTTTTGCACAGGAATCATCACATAAAATGAACAAAAGAAGAACTATATTTTATTATTGGTTTAAATTTAGAGAGCAAAACTACCACGTGTTTTTTCATCTGTTCAAATTACCTTAAATAACCTTTTAACTATACAATGTTGAGATTTTGGTAAATAAATTCCTACAGTCTAACGTAATAAACTTGACAAAAAAGCTTTTTTGAACAGCTGAACAAATCCGTTTAAAAAAAATAAAATAAATAAATAAATAACACAGTACATTATTTAAAGTAAACGTGAGATAAAAAATTTAAGTTAAGTAAAGCAGACACTGACTTACCCAATAAAAAGAAAATGCACAACAAAGCTCTTCTGAAGCCTGAAGAGGAGAAAATGAACAATTAGTGGGTTTTTCTCATTTAATTCAAATCTCTTTAAATATCTTTATGAATCCCTTTTTTGTTTGGTTGTATTACATGCACCAAAAAAGAAAAWAATAATTATCTTAATTTGTAAATAAATCACATACCTGTACATGCTGAACCACAGATGAGGGACATGTGTCCTGATTTTATCCTTTCTTATTTAGGAAAAGTTGCTGTTGCRCCTTAGCTTCCCTCTACTCCTTTGGTTTTCTTTCTTGGCTGAGTTTCTTTAAGTAAATCCAATTTTTTTAATATGCAAATCACTAAATGCAGTCAGATAATGTTTTGCATCACCCACCAGAGCATGGAGGAGAAAAGCAACAGTTAGTGAGGTCTACATTAACCGAAGCCTGAGGGCTAGAATGATTAGAATTGATGATTTTATGAATTATATTTTAATTGCTGGAGCTGTGGAAACTTCTGCTGATAAAATAATGTAATGACAGATTTTAGTTTCTTTACTGTCTGCTGTAATGTAAACCAGATGTAAAAACATACAGACTTTCTGGATGCAAACAAATTGTTATTCTGAGATGATTCTTACCTGTGTGTAAAGACAGTGTTGGGACAATCACTTTGAAAATGCAGTTGAAATTACAAAGTATTCATTTGAAATGTAAAAGCAGTGTAACTATTTTATTTAGATGTCCAGATGCATTTCAATAATCCAGGTAGAAAAATCTAAAAATTAAGTTTACACGGTCCTCTGGAGGAGCCAGGGAGAAGGGGAAATCAAACACAAGTCAGGCTCTGGAGTAATATGGTTATCCTAACTGGGCTTTCCACAAAGCAGACAAGAAACCCAAACAGGACTCCAGCCAGCCACTGGGTGAAAAAAGAAGACCCTAAACTCAGACCAGTGGTCATTGTTTATGTTGCAGGAGTTTCAGAGAAACTGAGACATTCACTAAACATGACGTCTCAGTGTCTTTCAAACCTCAAAACACATTAAAGAAGACTGGTTCACCCCAAAGAGCCAGTTCCCTGGCATAAGCAGAGTAATATTGTGTATGCTGTTATTTGTCAGGAGGACCGTGATCAGTTACTGTATATATCAGGGAAACAAAACAGCCACTGTTTAAAAGGATGGCCCAGCACAGAAGAGATACATCACCAGGCCAGGATTACAGTCTACACTCATCTACAGGCCAGGGGCCTCATGCATAAAGGACTGCGCTTCTTTCACACTAAAAGTTGGCATATGGACAAATTTAGAAAAGTGCACCGCACAAAAAAATGCAGATGTATAAAACTGTGCGCATGCATGTTTTTGCGCGCCTTTCCTTTATACATCCCAATGAATGTGGAACTGAGCGCACCTTAGACACCCCACCCCCGACACGCTTCCATTTAAATATGTAAAATAGATGTAAATGTGTCCAGTGTGTGAGATTCTCCTCCGATTCCTCTCTGTGGGAT
>NW_013952709.1:69236-70637 GCF_001266775.1 Austrofundulus limnaeus | reverse complement strand
TTTTAAAAAATGTAGTGAGTAGAAAGTACAGATAACTGTGTAAAAATGTAATGAGTAAAAGTAAAAAGTACGCTGAACAATAATTACTCAAGTAAAGTACAGATTACCAAAATTTCTACTTAAGTACAGTAACAAAGTATTTGTACTTAGCTACTTTACATCTCTGTTACTAAGTGCATTCCAAAATCGTAGTGGCTTGGGAGGGGGTCTTTATTGGGGGTGGTGGTGGTTGGGGTTTGGTTGACCTGGTGGATAGCCCCTCATCAGAGCTAAACATCCAACAAAAATCTGAAGCTCTTATGTTTAAAAGT
Organism: Austrofundulus limnaeus; assembly: GCF_001266775.1. NCBI lineage: Eukaryota > Metazoa > Chordata > Actinopteri > Cyprinodontiformes > Rivulidae > Austrofundulus > Austrofundulus limnaeus. Next base: position 70,326 of record NW_013952709.1, on the reverse strand, counting down.
TTTTGAGCAATAACCATTTCTGTATGTTCAGACACACACACCTTTTTCAGATAAATTGGTGGTCCGGGGTGGTGGGGGGCACTGACTGGTGGGCCTGATGGATAGAGCTTCATGAGAGCTAAACAACAAAAGAAATCTGAAGCTTCTATGTTTAACAGTTTTTGAGTTATAAGCATTTTTGCATGTCCTGACACCCCCTCTTTGAAAGGAGCCCCCTCCTTACAAATGAGGTCTGTCGTAAAACCATTGGCTGGCGCAGTGTAGGTCAGACTCATCTACAGTCCTGCCAAATTTCATGATGATTGGTGCAGCCGTTTTTGTGCTAYGGTTGACCAAAAATCTCCGGAGAAAAAAAAAMCCAGTACGAAAACAATATGACTCCCGCTTACGCTTCGCATGCTGGGTTCATAATTAGACGTGAAGGATTTCCGTCCTGCCAGCAATTTTTATTATTAACAGGCCCATCTTAACAGAACATGAAGTCAGTTTTATAACACAAATAAAGACCAAGAGATATATAATATGTACAAGTAATGTAACTATCCATCCATCCATCCATTTTCTGTACACACTTCTTCCTTTTCAGGGTTGCGTGGGTCGCTGGTGCCTACATCCAGCAGTCACAGTGCGAGGGGCAGGGTACACCCTGGACAGGTAGTAATGTAACTATTTAAATAAAAATATTTTATTATTGACATAAAAGTGTTACTATTACTGCTTTAAAAAACAGACTGCGGTAAACTGTATAAATAGGAACTAACAACTACATTCTTAATGTGCATTAAGCGCTGGTCTAATTCTCTTCTTTGTAAAAGATGTTCTGGTCAGGCTGCTTTATCCAGGTAATATTTAAATCTGTTGTAATCCACTTTTTCATCAGCGTCTGCTTTAGCTGCAAAACAGAGACATACACAGTAACAACAAATAAAACTGATTAAAATATTTGAAATCAGAAAACTTGATTTTAACACATAATACAGCTTTTTATGTATTGGGTTTTTACCTGTATGCACTGGGTATTTACCCGATGCATTGCATGATACTATACATACATAGTACCTTCAATGGAAAAATTTAGAAAAATTAAGAT
>NW_013952709.1:60833-69226 GCF_001266775.1 Austrofundulus limnaeus | reverse complement strand
CCCCCGCCCCAATAAATCATTTGAAGCAACTATTTTTTATCATTTCTGCACTTGCCTGGTACATACTGGGTACTTACCTGAAATGTTCCAGTTGTGCAAGGTATCTGACTTTGGACTCAGTACCAGACAGGTACAGAGTCCAAAGTCAGTACTAGACAATTACCAGGTGCATACTCTGTAAGTACAGGGAAACAAATCACTACATAACTGTCAGGTTTAAACACCAAACATTAATGCAACTGAACTGCAAGGAAAGACACAACAGAGTCAATAAAGTTTTACTTGCAAGGAGAGTGTATCCGGAGACTGTTTTCAGTTACAATCTCATGCTAGTACCTACAGCCCAGTGCCTGTAGGTACTAGATACTTAGCAGAAAAATACCAGGTAGTACTGGATACATACCAGGTAAGTACCATGTCAATATCAGGTAAGTACCAAGTACACACCTAGTATGTATCAGACAAGTACCGGGTATGCAACAGGTATGTACTCTGTAAGTACAGGGAAACATGTCACCACTTAATACAGCCCAGTCCCTGTAGGTACTAGGAATGTAGCAGGTAAGTACTGTGACTTTCTAGGTAAGTACCCAGTAAATACTGGGAAGTACAAGGTAGGTACCAGAAATATGGCAAATAAGTACAAGGTAATACCAGGTGTATACCTGATGAGTACCATGTTAATACTAGGTAATTACCAGGTATAAATCTAGTATGTACTAGACAGCTACCAGGTATGCAACAGGTACATACTCTGTTAGTACAAGGAAACAAGTCACTAATTATAYTGCCCAGTCCCTGTAGGTACTAGGAATGGCTGTGACTTATCAGGTATGTACCCAGTAAATACCAGAKAAGTACTAGGCAGGTGCCATTTAAGTACTAAGTATGTACACAGTTCATACACAGTACATAAGTAAATATTTGTAAATACATACAAAGTTAATATGTATAGCTATCAAACTTTATTCATTTTAATATTTTTAATCTGTTTACAGGCTGTGTAAAATGTATTTTCAGCCTTTTCTTACAGATTTTGTTTCTTCTAATAAAACCAGTGTTCCACACTAACCTGGGTCAGGATGGCTGCTGTCACTGCTGGGTCGTTCAGATCAGTTGTAGATTTCAGTACCTTAAGCTTAATCCTCCTTATATACTTTCGAGGTGGTTCTTTAGAGGCTGGAGAAAAATAGAAACGGTGCACATCCAAAATATCTCTGGGTTCTTTTAAAGCAGTAAAATATAGTACAGCATAATCTAAAATGACTCACGGCCATAGCACATGAAAGGAAATTTTGTTGCACAATCATATTCCAACAATCTTCCAGCGTTATTAGCATCGATCAAGCTGGCTGCACAGGACCCTGTAGTCCTGCCTTGTGGGTGCCCCTGGACCCAGTAATCAAATATGTGAGTGGTACCATCAGACCACCACTCCCAGGTGGATCTGTACAAGCCGAACAAAGTCAGGATCTGGGTTGGTACCACTTTTAAAATCTCACTGTTGTCAGTTTGCGTCAGAATTTTCCCCAAGTCATAGTAGTGCAGCCTGCAGTAGGCTTGAGCCTCATGCCATGTCTTTGTTTCGTTGATGAAGAAATACATCCTCTGAGATGTGTTTGACTGGTCTGAGGGAGAAAAGAGTTTATTTGCATACAAAAGATTGAAAATCTACTATAGATAGATTTTTTTAGGGTTTCAATTGGACCATTATTTGCTTTTCTGGGTTGACAGAAGTGAAAGTTTTTGTTCATAGAAAGTAAAAGTTAGTACTAACCACTGCCGGTGAAGTTGTAGCAGACAAATGGCCGTGCTACATTGCATTCATAATCATGCCAAAAGCCTAACCACAGAGCGCCACACAGCTCCCACTGATTTCTTGGGTTACCCAGTTCTGTGATGTACCATTTCTCAAACGGACGTCTGTAATCAAAGCCATTGGGTGCTGACCACTTCCAGCTCCACCACGCATCATACAGGCCGATCCAGACTGCTCCACTGAAGCTGCCGGCAGCTGCTATCAGCTGATCCATGTCCTCCATGTTGTCCACCGTTGCCAGGTCGGTGTACTTTCCTCTGCAGTATTTTTGAGCCTCAAACCTGTTCATCTGCTGGTTGATGAAGGTGTATGGACGAAGGCATGAACAGAGCCCTGATGACACRAATACGTTTTATATTCTTACAACTAAGTCATACAGACATTATGTAACAATAGATTACCTTTATTTTCTTAATGAAACAATTTCCTCAAACTAAGGGTTCATCTTTGAGAAAAGTCATTTGGGTTTGGGCATTTTTAAGAAGTGTAAGTACTTGTATTCATACTAAACCATTGTGATACATGTATCTGGAATGGGTATGGTGAATCAAAAGCCTCAGGACACCCTTTTATTTCAGAAACAAAAGGGAAATTTAAATATCTGAAAACCACAGCAAGTAAAGGGTGAGGGGGTCTATCTTTTAGTCTATGTCCAGAACATGGCCACCATCTTGGAAGTCACTTTATTGGATCAAGGGCACATTTTTTCAATGATGAGAGGGTCATGTAGCATATCAAAGGCCACCAGAATTGTCAATAAATGTCAAGTTGTACAGATTGTCTGTAAATTCCACTGATTTTCCCCTGTTTTGCATGTATCACCTCCTCGTCCTCCATCACGTCTACTCTGCCAGTGCAGATGCTGTTATCTCCACCTTCGTGCCCTCCCTCCACAGCTGACATTCCTACACATTCTCACTCCCGACTCGTCACATATTGACGCTTTTCCAAGGTTCCCTCTACGTCCGATTTTGACGCGCCGGGTACCCCCCTCGCGTCAGTCCTTGACGCCCGTGGCTTTTCCGGGTTGCGCCACCAGGGGTCTTTGGGTCGGGGGTCTGAGGTTAACATGAGGGATCAGGATTAATGGTTAAGTTGAGGTACTGGGATCAGGGGTAGGATGTCCATGGTGAATATTAGGTAATTTCAGGCTTTGGAACATGTTTACGTGAATTTCCTACATTTTCTAAAAATGGTTAATTTTACGTACTAGGGTCAGGGACAGGATGTCTAAAGTGAACAAAGGTAATTTCAGGCTTCGAAACGGTAGTTTTTGCACATTTTCTACACTTTCTGAAAATATGACAACAGATTTCGCCCCATCTCGTCAGTAACTGACGTGACGGGGGTACCCGGCGCTTCAAAATCGGACGTAGAGGGAACCTTGGAAAAGCGTCAATATGTGACGACTTGGGAGTGAGAATGGGTTGGACATTCTGCTTGTCTGCTCCAACCCTCACATAGCTGGACATCAGAGGCAAGGTTCCCAGTTGTTGTTGAAACTTTCTGTGTTGATAACCTTTGAGCTACAAGAGMTGCTGTAAATCTGATTGTCAGTGGTGGGCACAAGCCCGCTAAAGTGCAAATCTGCTAATTGCGGACCTAAATATTTCATTTGCGCTTTAGCGGTCTTGCTAATCTTTATAATTCATGAGCGGATTTGCGCTTTCTAAAATTAAAATGCAGTACCGCTAATAACTAATTACATACCAGTCATCATTATCTTGAACAGCAGAAGGTATGGCTGTCAATGAATCACAATCCAACAGCACCCCTCCCAGATAAACACAATTATTGCGAAGGTATACATCCAGTGGTGGGCAGCACTAATCCAATAATTAGCTCTGCAATTTCTAAAGCGCTTGTAAATATATTTAGGTCTGCAACTTCAAAACAGCTTACGCTATAGAAAAACTAGCGGAAACTAATTTTAAACCACAAGTTCAATTTGACACTTCCTAGCTAACAATTCATGTACAATATGCACAACACTGCACACTAGCAGTGTATAAACTCTTTTACAACTTATTTCTATAACCGCCGATTGCTGGGGATCTTATTTCCTGAAACAGAACTTTTGGCTCCTGGTGTAAAAATTAAAAAGTTGTTCAGGATTACTAGTTCGGCTGCTTCTTTGTCTTTTTCTTTTGTTTGTTGTAGATTTTTCATTAAAGAAGCACCAATAAAGTAATTTTAAAACTGTTTATTGGAAAACTGAAGCGATGCATTCTGGGTACATGACAGACTGATGGGAAACGAAAGCACCGGGAAAAGGAAACTAGCATCTTCCCTTCAAAATAAGAGCTTGGATTTTAAAGTTTTTCATGTTTCCATCGKATTTTAAAGTTTTCCAGTTCACCTGAAACTCATCAGACTGAAGAAGTCTCTTGGAGGAGAGACGAAACGTTTCACTAAAGAAGAACCCATCCAGAGGACCTACTTATTTTTTCTTTTTGATTTTTTTCTACCTTACTGAGATGCATCAGGACGTTTTCTATGTAGTTGCTCCAGTTGACCACTAGATGTCTGTCTTCACCAGCATAACATCTTTAAATAATTTCTGAGTCTCTAACCCCGTTGGCCGATTGCTTTTGAGCTCCAGCGTTTAAACTTTATTAATTTATTTATTTATTTTAAAAAATGAGCTCCGATTGTAAAGTAAAATAAATCAATACATACAAAATTTTAGTATGGATTACAAACCTTTACAGTTTTTGCTATTGCGTTCCTGCTACGTAAGCAGACACAAAGCGTTGTGGGAAATCAGAACCGTGATCAAAAGCAACAGTCAGCAGGATGTATACCTTCCCAATAAGCGTGTTTATCTGTGAGGAGTGCTGTTGGATAGATCACGTGTGTTGTGATTTATTGATAGTCTAACYTTCCACTGTTCAAGATAATGACTTGTAGATAATTAGTTATTAGTGCATTTTAATTTTAGAAAGCGCAAATCCAGCGCAAATGATACATTTAGGTCCACAATTAGCGGATTTGCAATTTAGCGGGCTTGTGCCCACCACTGTATACGTCCTTGCTGGCTGTTGCTTTCAGTCACGGTTCTCATTTTACAGACATTTCCCACAATGTTTTGTGTCTGCTTATGTAGCAGGAAGGCAATGGTTAGAACTATGTGACCGGGCGACACTCCCTGTCCCAGCAAAAACAGTTAATGTTGGTAATCCATACTAAAATTTTGTATGTATTGATTTATCTTACTTTACAATCGGAGCTCCTTTTTAAAAAATTTAATAAAGTTTACGCTGGAGCTCAATATTTGATGTAATTGGTCAAAGCAATCGGCCAACAGGGTTGGCTGAAGGGATGCAGAAATTATGTAAAGATGTTATGTTGATGAAGACAGACATCTAGTGGTCAACTGGAGCGACAACAAAAGTATGGAAAACTTTAAAATCTATGCTCTTATTTTGAAGTGAAGACGGTTTCCTGTAGTTTACCTGTAGCTACCTGTAGTTACCTGTAGCTTTCATTTCCCATCACAAATCAAATCTGTCATGTACCCAGAATGCATCGCTTCAGTTTTCCAATGAACAGTTTTAAAATTACTTTATTGATGCTTCTTTAATGAAAAATCTACAATAAACATAAGAAAAAGACAAAGAAGCAGCCGAACTAGCAATCCTCAACAACATTTTAATTTAATACCATGAGTCAAAGGTCTGTTTCATGAAATCACATCGTGCATATATTGTACATAAATTATTGTCAGTTAGTGAGTGTCAAATTGAACTTGCGCAATAAAATTAGCTTCTGCTATTGTCAAGCGATGGCTCTCTTTTGCATATAACCTGTTTGTTCATGTGGAGGCAGTGCTTATAAGGCGGAGTTCACCTGAAACTCATCAGACTGAAGAAGTCTCTTGGAGGAGAGACGAAACGTTTCACTAAAGAAGAACCTATCCAGAGGACCTACTTATTTTTTCTTTTTGATTTTTTTCTACCTGGATTACTGAGATGCATCAGGACATTAGCTTCGACTAGTTTTTCYATGGCATAAACGCTTTTGAAGTTGCGGACCTAAATATTTTAATGAGCGCTTTAGAAATTGTGGAGCTAAATTTTGGATTAGCGCTGCCCACCGCTGCTGATTGTACCAATCAATTTCTGAGAGAATTCTTGTCTTCAAAATTCTAAATGACCACCTTCCAATATGGCGGCTTTCAAGATGGTGGCCAAGTTCTGGACATAGACTAAAACATAAGATCATTCACGCATTACTCACTGGTGCATTTAAATATTTATTTTTCTGAGGCTTTTGGCTCACCCTGTACAGGGGACCAAGCAAATACAAAATTTGTTACAGGCGATCACCACCCTTATCTAGAAGTGAGCACACATTTCATTTGGTTACACTTTGCATCACACGTCATGCACAGTCAGAATCAACACAGACAGCATGGTTGTCAGAAGTGATGTTGATTTTCAATCGATGATGAAGAAATTGAAGATAGAAGGTCTGGTATTTCTGTTGTTAACTAAGGAGAAGCACTGTTTGGTAAATTTGTCACAAAGAGATCGCCACTATGTCCAAAAGATGCGGGAACGTGTCCCTATGCTGTCCGGCCAAGGTGCATTCGTTCCTTAAGGACCCAGCATGGCAGATCGGCAGCTGACATGTCTTGTGGTCACCTGGTGGTGGGAGGCTCATTTTCTCACATACTTCATAGCCCATGAGACACATGTTTCAGAGCTCCTGGGGAACCCCTCCGACTGCTGTACACAGCATGGGTTTCTTCCCCCTGGAGTCTCCATTCCGATATCCATCATTACTTTGGCCACAAATCTGCCAGAGTTTAAGCAAAACACTCTTTGGCAGACTTGGTGCAAATTTGTTTTTTTCTCCACCCTTACATTTTTAGGCATTTGACTATCTTTACAAGTGTTGAGAGTGCAACAACCGGCTTCTGGAAGTGGAAGCAAAATGCCACCAATGCTGTCCGAGGGCTTTCAGTATAAACAAGCCTGAGAATAAAATAACATATTTGTCATGTAACTATATGTCGGTGAGAGCAGACAGGCTTAGAAGGACCATGCAGRGGCCATTAGTCAGCACAGTTATGGAGAGCTGCCAGTTGTTGTCTTCGATGTGCACAAAATTGTTCAATCTCCTTTTATGAGTTTTATTGATTTTTTTTCTGTGTATTATAAAACTTTCTTCATAATTTTTCCTGGAACAGTTGTAACGTTGGCTGTATTTTCTCACAGCCTCGGGGATCCGCTCACTGCTGTCACTTTACATAAACAAACATACTCTCAAAGTTCTGACCTGACTCTGGTGAGAACAGTTTCCGACTGGGGGCAATGCACAAGAAGGGACATGCAATTTATTTCCATGCACCCACGTCAGCAAGACATGAAAATAGTACTTTTTCTTGTTGATAACTTCATCTGAATGGAAATGAGAAAAAGTTTAGGTGGGTGTGGCAGGTCTAAAGTGAATAGGCTAACTGCAGCCATGTTTCCATCAACATTTTTTTTTGCACATTTTTAAGTATCGCATTAGAAAAGGTGAATGGAATTGGCACAATTCGAAAAAAAACTTCCTCTATTTCGCAAAAATGTTCATACGCTCACGGTGGTTTATCGAAAAAGAGTTAATGTGCAAAAGGGGAGATGGAAACACATTTTCCAAATAAGTTCAGACATTCTTGATTAGCTGTTCCTGTTGGCTGTCCAGTACCAGCTGCGACTGCAGCTGCTTCTGCAGCTGGACACTCCTCCCGCTATCTGTGTCTTCTCAGAAATTCCCATTAAGTGAAGAGAATTGCATGTCTTTCTTTACGTCTCCAGACAGCATGTAACATTGCCAAAACTAATTGATATGACAGAATAATTACAACTTTCCTGATAGTAACAACACATAACTTCTCTTCAKTGTCCTGAGATGTGGATCCCTGCGAGTTTGTGACCTCTACTTCCTGTTTACCACACCCAGAAGTAACGTCAGCGTCTGATGTAATTACTTTGTGTAGACTGGTTGATTTACTCCAAGCCAGTTGATGGAAACACTTCTGATTCACGTTTCTTCTTCTTTCCTTTTCGCGACATCTTAAAATTTCACTCAAAATTTGAATTAAAATTGGATGGAAACATGGCATTTGGAAAAGTACCAGGAGAAGTGGCTGGTGTCAAAGAGGAACACAGGGTGACAAAACAGAAAAGAGAACTTAAAACACAAAAACTTTCATTAAAACATCCAAAGATTGTGTCTTCTACGATTGATATCATGGTTAATAAGGTACTAACTACTGATAAAACATTGGGCCTCATGCAAGAACATGTTCGTATTCTTATCCTAAATTTCTCTTACTTTTGTTCGTACGTCACGTCAGATTCAACAAACGCTTCTATCTTCAGGAAACGTGCGTAAATGAGCTGCGTAATTTACACCTTTTCTATCCAGCTGCTCGTGCATGCGAGAGGAGATTAGCATAATTACCACCCCAAAAACACCATATAAGGCTATGCCTCAGATACAACAAAGTGTTCATTCATTCATGAAAATTACAGCGAAAACTGAAAATATAAAAACTTTACGCGTTCAGAGATTGAAGTCC
>NW_013952709.1:56225-60193 GCF_001266775.1 Austrofundulus limnaeus | reverse complement strand
TATCTGAAAAAAATCGTAGAATACGAAAACATTGGTGAATGCCACAAATTCTCCTAAATCACTCGTATGCACAATTTAAGAACAAATCTGTGCGTACGAACRGTTCTTGCATGAGGCCCATTGCTTCTAAATTGACCAGATGATCCCKGGTAAGGTCAGCAGAAACAGCTCAGCTGTCTCTGGATATGCAGCAACCTGGTAATAACAATGAGACAGCTTCAGATATCAGGAAGATGTAAAGAGTAAAACCAGAGCCTACAGAATCATACAGAACAGAACACTGCACATTATTTAAAGTTTGTCATTAGGACAACTAGAGTTCAACACAAACTCATAGACTTACCCAGTAATAAGGAAATCCACAGCATGGTCCTTTTAATGCCTAGAGGTGTAAAAACATGCAGTGTATCTGTCGCTCAATGAGAAGTTGTGTACTTAACATTAAAATTCAGTGTATCTTCTTTGTATACCTGGACACACAGGAGACATTTCCAAACTCCTCAGTGCCATCCTTTATCTTTGTCTTGATTTTATCTGTTCTGAATTTGCAATTACACCTACTTATCCCTCAACTCCATGTATTCTCCCTAAGTCTTTATTTCTTTATATGCAAAAGACTGATTAACGTATCACATATTGCCAGTCATCCATCAGGAGATCTGTTGCATCGTTTGTTCAGACCTCTCCAGAGGGGTAACAGCATTTAATGTGAAGGCAAGACCTCTACAAGAAAACAGTGATGTTTATATACATATACATATACATATACATATACATATACATAAATTTTTTCTGGTAATTTCCCAAAGATTTACTCTTTAGCTACATTAGCGAACCCCAGCCAGAAAATGATGAAGCATACTGGTGTTTCATGATGTTCCTTTGTTTCTTTAGCCTTTTTGTAAGAGCCACAGGGTATAAAATTAGCATAAATTAGCTCTTACTTGCACAAATAATAACTGAATGTCTCTTGAAAGCTTGAACCTTTTRCATATTCTTAAAAACTCAAAAACAAATCTAAATTCCAGGTAAACTTTTAGTGTGTTAAAGTTCTCCTTATGACATGGACTTTGCGGCTAGACTTTAGCATTTGAACCGTAGCTTACTAGCGCTCTAAAGCTCTAATATCAATGTAGAACCTGACACATACATAAAATTATCCATCTGTAACAGTAGTAAACATAATAAAACAAACAATACTTTGCTCCCATTCTATGGGCACTTATATAGTTTGCAAAGCCTTGGAAACTTTAGCCGTCTTCCTTAGAAAAGTTCCCTCATCTATTTCTGCTGAAATCAAACTACCAACACAAACATAGATGCAGATAATTTAACAGGAAGTGTACCAAAATAAAAGTCAATTTAAAGAAAATTCTCAAAATAAAATCCTCAGACAAAAGTTATACTGAGGAGCATTTCTGGGTCCGTTACACATGCCTCATATTACAGTCAGTAGAAGTGGGGCCCGCGGGCCAAAATTGGCCCGCCGGGCCATTTCATTTGGCCCACCAGCAGTTGTCCTGGTTACTAGATTGTAATTATGTTAAGATTAAATATAAAATATAAGTAACTACAAGAGGCATTTAGATTAGATTTAAGCCAATATATAGATTTGTTCAACTTATAAAACCACATATACTCCCATGAGCCTTCGCTGCCTGAGCATACTTTGAATTTTCTCCATGGGCTGAAAAAAAAAGAATGTGGGCAACCACACTGGCTGCTAGCTTAATCATAAAAAATAAAACAACTTTACTTAAGTATTTGCATTTTTTCATATTATTGCATTTGGCCCGCGGCCCTCATATTGATTTTAATTTTGGCCCTCTCAGGGAAAATGTTTTTTTAATTTTGGCCCTCATAGGGAAAATGTTTGGGCACCCCTGGTATAAAGACTCTGCAAAGAATRATCAGTTCAACAATAACTATTACAATACCTTCAAAAACAAATATACCCTGCTGTTCCATCTTATTCCCCATCTGCTGGAAATATCTGTGAATACCTTCTAAAACCACACTTATAATCAAATGCAACATTGTATCAAAACATACATTAATAAGTAAAAGAAAGAACATTCTCCCACTGCATGGTGGAATCATTATAGCTCAGCATGACCTGTGTCTGGGTTGGATGGCTACAACAAACATATGCCAGTGGTGCCCAGTCCTGGTCATCAAGGGCCACCATCCTGCATGTTTCAACACACCTGTTTTTTTAAAGTGATTAACAAGCTTCTGCAGAACTTGAAGACCTGCAGAAGAACAGGGAAACAACTAAAACAGGACAGTGGTTTTTGAGAACCAGGATTGAGGAGCACTACTTTAAGGTCTTTATGGGATCTTCTGGTCCTCCGGTATAGAATAAATACCTGATGTCAAACCCATTCTAAGTGAAGCCCTGAAACCAATATTACCTCTATAATTGATATTCCCCATTTTCAAGCTGAGAACCACACTTCACAATGATACATAGGTATATTAAAATTAAACTGTTTATTTGTCATTTGTAGGTTAGCACAGTGGATCAAAACTACAACAGAACAAGGTGGACCAGAAGAACCAGTAAACTCAACAAGTGTCATAAAATATCTATCACATAAACACAGAGTATTTTGAACTTTGCTCGTTTCTTAAGTGATGGTAAATATTTCACTACTGGTGATAAAAAAATTTTCCGATCTCCTGTTGTTCACACGAGCGCTCTTTTCAAGCCAAATGGATGCTGCAAATTGTGACAATCGTTTTGACTCCAGACATTTACTGAATGCTTTTTCCACCTTGCCTTTTAATTGTCAATTTAACAGCATGTGGCACTGCAGCATTCCTCCAACCAGCSTGCAGCCTGAAGCAGGTACTTCAGGTGTGTCATAAAGAGAAAATGTTAACCACTGACTCAAACCYCACACCGAGGAGACAAACAAACAAACACTCCACGTGTGGGCTGCCATTAAATGTTCCCAGAAGCCCATGAAGGTTCCAACATCCTCATTAAGACTGTGCTGAAGTCACTCAAATACAGTAACTAGCAGTGCTGGAGATGTAAGTACTGATTTAAAGATGAGGTCRTTCATGTGGCAGAGACAGAGGGAARCAGTGCTGGTGTTGGAGGAAGGAGGAGGCGGGGCTTATTGATAACTGTTGACTTTACATTTTCCATTGTGACAGTTTGCTCTGTACTGTAATGTCATAAAACAGGAATCAGCAGTTCTATCATACGAGAGACAGTCGCTGCTTCAGCTGACAAATGTGAGTATGAACAAAATGTAACATAAAATGCTAAAAAATGCTTTGTATTTTAAAAGATTGGACTAAATATTTTATGAATGCAGCGYTGTTTAGAGATAACCTATAATGCTGCTGTTTATGTTTTCATGAGCTTTCTCCTCAAGGTTCACGGTGTTGTTTTTCTACTGTTTCTGGGGTAATATTAGAAAAATAGTTCAGCGAATGTGGTTAATTTATTAATGTGCCTTTTTTATTAGATGTGTAGTAGGGATGAAATCATATTAATTAACCATTAGAGTCAGACAAACAACACATTTTGGATACAAAGATTGCATAAATAAATCTGATTTATCACCTTAAATCTTTCATGTGTTTCCATGTAAGGCAACGGTGCAGCACATTTGGAAAACTGCAACAACCTCTGCTGAGAAAGTGGGGGAAAAGAGGAAAAAATTATGGTGAAATTTTGAAAGCTCAGCAGCTGCTGCTCAAATTTTCAACATCAGTTTTGTAACTAAAGCAACTTAAAAAAATCCTACATTTTGGTGTATTAGCTGTATACAAAGCGCAAAGAGAACCAAGATTAATGTTTAAGCTGCTGCATTTGCCTCAATTAGGCTACCATGGTAACCACACACCTGTGTCTGTCACTCCCTGAGAGCCAAGTTAATGAGAGGTAGACCGAAACAATGAAAAAGAATTCCTCTTGAACTAAAGAGACTTTTATTGTGAAAAATTATATA
>NW_013952709.1:54020-56180 GCF_001266775.1 Austrofundulus limnaeus | reverse complement strand
TATATATATAGTTCTGTTAGCTCAGCGCTAACAGAATGGCTAACAGGCTAGACTGAGGTTCTTCTTCCATGAAGCAGCTCTGTTGTCCTCCATGCATATTTTCAGTTCCTGGCTGAGTCATTTCTACCTTCTCCTCTCTGTCAAGATGCTCTGGTTTCATTTAAAAGAGTCGATCATCAAGGTTAGGCTTTAGGGTGGATAAAAACAAAAAAAAACTACTGAATATCATCATCCTGTATGCTTTGCTGTGATAATAAAATGGCTCAGACGTGTGAAAATACTTTAAAATATTTAAAACTAAACAGCCGGCAGTATTTTACTGTCTTTGCTTTACAGTTGAAATTAAAGTTTTTTTTAATAAAGCCTAATGTTACAATTAATCGTGGATCTCTTTAAAAGCATTTTTCACACGTGATCTTGTGTGGAATCCACTTAAAAACTGTCCGAGTCAGCTCAGGTCTTTCACATTAACATGCTTTCACAGGTGAATGTGATTTTCCACGTGTGAAGTTCATGAGTGGAAAGTTGTGTGCACTTTTCAATTATTCTATTAAGGTAAAGTCAAAACAGGTTTTCCCAGTCAACAGAATCAGAGCTGGGTGTGAACGAGGTGTTTTTAATTTATTTAAAGTACCATTGTGTCACATTTGGAACCTTGCCCTACACATACGGTTGGTGGCAGTGTTATAGTCAGGTGTTGTTTGTTTGTTCCTGGACCAGTTTGACATTAAATGTTGAGTCACACCTGCAACCAACACCACATAATTGAAACCTTTCTGCAGAATAATGAACTACACTTTCCTCAAGCTGATAGGACTGACCTGCCCATAGTTCTGTATTATCAGATCACAATCCTCAATAAACAAAACATTTTATTTTACACTGTGTAAAAAGCCCATAATTCAAAGGCAGAACTGGCTTGTAACGGTTAATAATTTGTGTTAAATTGTAGCCTGAGCAGCAGTATGGCAATATAAGCTACAGAAGCTAATATCAGTTAATATTGTTCCTCAAGCTGATCATGTGACTTCCTTATTTCTTGCCCTGCAGACTCCAACCTCCTCCAGCATCATGCTACAACAAAAACAGTTCCAGTGCACCATCTGTCAGGAAGTGCTCACCGACCCGGTGACCACTCCCTGCGGACACAACTTCTGCCGGGCCTGCATCCAGAGCTTCTGGAACAGCAGCAACGTCTGCCGCTGCCCCACCTGCGACAAGACTTTCACCTCCAGACCAGAAATCAGCATCAACGCTGCCTTCAAGGAGCTGGCGGACGCGTTCAGACAAACCGTCGTCCCCTCCTCCGCCTCGCTGCTGTCTGCAGCCGACGCGGGCGATGTCGTGTGCGACGTGTGCGCCACGGCGTCGCAGCGCGTGAAGGCCCTGAAGTCCTGCCTGGTGTGTCTGACGTCGTACTGCGAGGCCCACCTGGAGCCCCACAGGAGGGTGGCCACCCTGAAGCTGCACAAGCAGATGGAGCCGGTGAAGAACCTGCAGGACAGGATGTGCAAGAAGCACGAGAGGCTCCTGGAGATGTTCTGCAGGGTCGAACAGGCGTGCGTGTGCCAGTTCTGCACCGAGACGGAGCACAAAGGTCACCAGGTCGTCACCATCGAGGAGGAGGGTGGAGAGAGGAAGGTACTTTAGCTCATGTGGGTGAAAGCCACAAGTACTGAGACCAAAATACTAGAAAACTAACAGATTTCATGAATATACAGTAGTTAGTATTATCAGGGTGGAGCAAGGGGGTCGGCAAGTGGCACCCTGGAGAAAATATTTTCACATGTGGAAAACCTTTAGGACAGCTGCATCAGTACAGTTCACACCCAGAGAAAGCAAAGATGTTATATAAACTGGACAATATTCTGGCAATTTGTGATGTTTCCACAGCAGTGGCCTTGACTGGTCTTAAAGTACAATCCCAAGTCCTCAATGTCCAAGACCAAGACAAGACCGAGACCATCAAACAGTGGTCTTAATGTTGGTCTTAAGACCAAGACCAGTCTTGAGCACTATATGACTGAAGCTTGGGGCAAACTGGATCATGTTGAAACAGAACAATGGGCCTCATGCAAGAACCATTCGTACGCACAGATTTGTTCTTAAGTTGTGCATACGAGTGATTCAGGAGAATTTGTGGCATTCACCAATGTTTTC
>NW_013952709.1:37543-53165 GCF_001266775.1 Austrofundulus limnaeus | reverse complement strand
GAGTTTGTTGAATCTGACGTGACATGTTCGTACGAACCCTTTGTACGAACAAAAGTAAGAGAAATTTAGGAGAAGAATACGAATATGTTCTTGCAAGAGGCCCAATAATCCCACAGCAGCTGATTAACAGAACGGCTGAAAAAAAGGGAAAAGAGTCAAAGTTCGGACCTCAACCTGACTGAATCTTTGTGGTGGAACTTTTATGGTTTGATTTAAGTTTTATAAATGAGGACATGATGGAATCTTTTCTGTTTTTGTTGCACTTGAGGTCATTTAAATTTAAGACATGGGTCAGTCCTGATATGAAAAACTCAAACTGAAAAAGTTTCATTTTGCAGAAACTGTAACTCTCTGTAGTCTTAGAACTGTTGGTTACTAAGATTTGACTGATTTTGTTTGTAGAATGTGTTAACAGCAATAAACTCAGCTGTAAAATGGATCTGATACCTGTGGTTTACAAGAAAATCTCTTAAAAGATTGTTCACTTTCTCCATAAATCCATGGGTCTGTTTTCTGCCTGTTCAGGTCCAAGTGAAGCAGACTGAGGCAGATTTTCAAAACCTGGCTGAGGAGCGACAGAAGAAAGTGGAGGAGATCAGAAACTGTCTGAAGCTCAGCAAAGTAAGACAGAGCTTAGATTATAAACGAGGCTTCAAAGTTCTCACCGCACTTCTGCTTCATAAAATAGGACGTAGAGTTGGGTCACGTTACTGGAAGGCTCATGAGCCGAACATCTGGAAATTTTTGTCATTATTTAAATTTATTTTAGGATTTAAAATCCGTTTTTTTTAATCAACTCCCTGTCATCATTTATACAACAGGATCACTTCTCAAACAGAAATATTTTTTTCAGATTTTATTTTCTTTATGTTTCTCTCACAGTTTCTTAATTTTTTTTATTTATGTTCAGACTGAGCTCACACATGGGCCAAATGTGGCCCCTGGGCCATCAGTTGAATAGCCCTGACATAGTGATTTTGAGTAATCTGAACACTTCTTTTTGTTCATGTTGCAGTGATTTATACGTTGGTCAGAATTTAAAGTAAAGATTTAACTTTTTTATTAAAACTTGTGAATATGTTGCTTTGGGGTCCATCTTCAGAAAGTATAACATCACTTTTCACTGCTTTGCTGATGATATCCAGGTCTATATGCCCATTAAGTTGGGACGCTCAGCTGTCTGAATGATATAAAAACCTGGCTAAAACTAAACTTTCTGAATCTAAATGAGAGTAAAACTGAAGTAATCACTTTAGGTAAAGTTAATTCTCATGACATTGGCCCTTTATTTTCATTCAGCCATTCTACTGTCAGGAATCTGTTTTCTCTTTGACGGTGCCTTTAAATTGGATAAACAGATTAATTCGGTTGTAAAATCAAGTTTTTTTCCAACTAATTGCTAGGGTGAAATCATATCTCCCCACTAAAGACCTTGAAAAGGTGATTCATGCTTTTATTACTCGCTATTCTTTGCATGCTGGTTTGGATAAATCATCTCTGCATCGCCTACAGACTGTCCAGAACGCAGCAGCTCGTCTTTTAACAGCTACTAAAAAACATGAACACATAACCCCGGTCCTGGCCTCTCTCCATTCGCTTCCTGTTCACCTGAGAATTGATTTTAAGATTTTATTGTTGGCTTTTAAAGTTTTTAATGGTCTGGCCATGTCATATTTATGTGATCTTCTTAACATCTACACTCCAGTCAGATCACTCAGGTCTACCAACCAGTTTCTGTTAGATGTTCCTAGATCCAAACTGAAATCTGGAGCTGACCAGGCTTTTGCAATAGCTGCTCCAAAGCTGTGGAACAGTCTGCCTCAATATTCGGTCAGCAGAGACTGTTGAGGCTTTTAAATCTTTGCTGAAGACCCATCTCTTTTCTTTTTCTTTTTTTTGGTCTTTGACTACGACGGAGTTGGAGGTTCAGTTAGAGCTTTTATTTTACAGTGTGTTTCTGTATTGCATATGTATCTATTTGTTTGCCTTTTGATACAAGTCTTGACTGAACTGTAAAGCACTTTGGTCAGCTTTTGTTGTTTTGATGTGCTGTACAGATAAATTTGACATTGACATTGAGAACTTTAATCTTTTAAAGAACTGAAGCGTTTCCTAAATCAGAAGTTCTAAAAGGACCAGAAGGAAAGACGAGACGTTTATCACAAAATCAGTTCATCAGACAATATGGTTTTGGGCCCTCGTGTTCCTTCAAACCTCTTTGAGGTTTACATAGTTGTACAGAAATTCTACAACCAAAATAATAATAATAATAATAATAATAATAAATAAATTAAAACTAATTTTGAATGGTTTGTAAAACATACAATTTTTGGGACAAATTCACAAGTTAATGCAAAAAATATGACATCAGTATCACAGAAAACATACTGTTCCAGTCACTGAAATATACTTTGTGTGATTTTCCCCTCAGCTGAGCGCAGAGAAGGAGAAGACAACCAGCAACCGTCTCTTTGCGTCTCTGATCCACTCCGTCTCAGAGAGACAGGCTGAGGTCAACACAGCGATCGAGGAGAAGCAGAGAGCAGAAGAGGTGAGAGCCGAGGAGCTGATCAGAGAGCTGCAGCTGGAGACCACCGAGCTGCAGAGGAGAAGGACCGAGCTGAAGGAGCTGGAGACCTCCGAGGACCACTTGCACCTCCTCCAGGTCAGCCTCAGACTGTGGTGAAACACCGCACGTTTAGAAATCTAACAAGAACTCATGATAATCAGAGTTTTATTGCAAACAGACAAAAAACAGAAACATTAAATTGTTTCAGTTCAGTGCAGAAAAAAAACTTTTATTTTCACCCCTAAACTTTTAGAGACTGCCCTCGCTCATCTCACCGCCTCCCACCCGAGAATGGACAGAAATCAGCATCTACCCGGAGCTCTGTGTGGGGACAGTGAGGACAGCAATGTCCAAACTGCACTGTACAGTACAGACTGAGCTGGACAATTTGAGGAAAGAAGGTGAAGCATGTCTCGTTCATTTTTAAATAAAACGTGTGTTGATCCAGAGGTACTGTAGTTAGTAAAATGTCTATTAACCAACAGGAGGGGCATCAAAAAGATGAGCAGATAATATAAACTATAAAGCAAAGAAGAGCAAAATATTATTTGGACAATCTTCCTTTTGTTTGAAGTTCCTCAGTTTTGGATCAGTTCTCAAACAGCAAAAAAACAAACAAAAAAAACATCTGAACACATTAATATTAGTTTATATAGTATACTGTATACCAGTTATTGGTTGACATTACCACTGCAGTCTTATTTTTCTACCATTTTTATTATATATATATTATTTTTATTTTATTTTTTGTGCATGTGTGTACAGGGGCGGAGCAAGACTTTGTTGCAAGGGGTGGCCCAGGGGTGGCCAAGGTGTTTTTTAAAGGGACACATACAGATAAAGAAAATCACTTTGGCTTTGAAAACAACTAATTCCAAATTGCTTTAATTCAGCTGTTTTAAGCATTATAGAGCTGACATTTTGTGTAAGCATAGACAAGAATGATCCAAAAAAAAAAAAAACATGCTGAATGCTAGTTACAACAGCCACTGAGACTATAGCTGAAAACAAATTTTACCAAATTCAAGATGGCCACCACTGTTAACTTTAAAAAGCCATGATTCAGCCATTTTTGGACGTATTGAGATTAAATTTGTTGTGGAGTGGGTTAGAATGATCACATGCTGATTGCTCAAGCTAATCCCAAATTAAGATAATGACTTGTGCTGATGCTAATTTTTAAAATTAGCTTTAGCTGAAATTTTTTGTACTGTAGTACAGTATTATCAGAGAACAATCTTTAACAAAATTTTGAATGCAAATACACAATCCAAGATGTCCATCTACTTGTCAGTTTTTTGGGGGTGGATGGAAGTCAATGGAAAGTCCCTTGAAGACAAAAAGACATAATATGTGGGTGTGTGCCTACTTATTGTTACCTTTTTAGGACCGTTTCTGGAATAAACACCTACCTTGTCAGGACCAGTAGTCCTGTAAGGGACCAAAATCTGGTCCTAGTGGAACACCATCGATGGGTTCGGGGTTTGATGTAGGACGATGGTATAAATTAGGAGGGGATGATGTACCTGGAGGTGGGGTGTAGCTTTAGGGTTATGCTGCAGATGTTACAGGAATTGGATTGAAGTCTGTACAAGGTCCTAATATTGATAAATACAAAAACTGCTTGTTTGTGTTTGTGCATTTCAATCATAAATTTATTTTTGTGGTTTTCATTTTGTGTACTTTCTGTATTAACTGTGTTAGAAGTTTATTTTTTTCCTTAAAAGTCCAACCAAGCAGAATGTCTGTAAATGAGCTACAACCAGAAGTTAAAAGTACATTATTTTATCCATCCATCCATCCATCCATCCATTTTCTTCCGCCTATCCGGGGTCGGGTCGCGGGGGCAGCAGCTTCAGAAGGGAGGCCCAGACCTCCCTCTCCCCAGCCACTTCTTCCAGCTCCTCCGGGGGAACCCCAAGGCGTTCCCAGGCCAGCCGAGAGACATAGTCCCTCCAGCGTGTCCTGGGTCTTCCTCGGGGCCTCCTCCCGGTGGGACGTGCCCGGAATACCTCACCAGGGAGGCGTCCAGGAGGCATCCTTACCAGATGCCCGAGCCACCTCAACTGGCTCCTCTCAACGTGGAGGAGCAGCGGCTCTACTCTGAGTCCCTCCCGGATGACTGAGCTTCTCACCCTATCTCTAAGGGAGAGCCCAGCAACCCTGCGGAGGAAACCCATTTCGGCCGCTTGTATCCGGGACCTCGTTCTTTCGGTCATGACCCAAAGCTCATGACCATAGATGAGGGTAGGAACGTAGATCGACCGGTAAATCGAGAGCTTCGCTTTCTGACTCAGCTCTCTCTTCACCACGACGGACCGGTACAGCACCCGCTTTACAGCAGACGCTGCGCCAATCCGCCTGTCGATCTCCCGCTCCGTTCTTCCCCCATTCGTGAACAAGATCCCCAGATACTTAAACTCCTCCACTTGAGACAGGGCGACCCCCCTGACCCGGAGAAGGCACTCTGCCCTTTTCCGGCTCAAGACCATGGCCTCGGATTTGGAGGCACTGAGCTTCATCCCGGCCGCTTCGCACTCGGCCGCGAACCGCTCCAGCGAGAGCTGCAGATCTCGTTCCGATGAAGCCAACAGGACCACATCATCCGCAAAAAGCAGACATGCGATCCTAAGACCACCAAAACGGATCCCCTCAACACCTCGGCTGCGCCTAGAAATTCTGTCCATGAAAGTAATGAACAGAATCGGTGACAAAGGGCAGCCTTAATTTTTTATAAATAAGTTAATTTATATTATGTCCTTATTTAAAGAAAATGTCAAAACAAAGCTGAGCTGCTACCTTATCTTTACACATACCAAACATTTCAACTCTGTGACTACCTCCACGGTGGCTCAGAGGCATAACAGCAGCAGTTTACACCACAGTGCCTCACTCTAACACCCAAGAAGACTTCTCAGTCTTACAGAGGAAACATAAGTGAGTTTCTCAGTGTCTCACTTCACAATACTCCACTTTTAGACTTAGTCAGGAGAATTTGAATGGCCAAGCATTTAGTGATGCCAATTTATTCCCTTTAGATTTGAATCCATTGTTCTTATATTTATCTTTTTTTTCTTACAGAGATAAGGAGGATGCAGAAATACGCAGGTATGAGTATAAAATTTGAATCTTATGTGTTTGTAAAGGCCAACTTTTAAATTCCTTAATATCAACAATTATTGTTTTTCATCAACCATTCGATCACGAATGTGTTGTTTGATCTATGTCTCTGTAGTGGACGTGGTTCTGGATCCAGATACGGCCCATCCGAACATTGTCCTGTCAGCTGATGGGAAGCAAGCGGGTCGAGGGGAGCTGCTGAACCTTGTTCCTGACAACCCCAAACGCTTCGACCCCGTCATCTGCGTTCTGGGCAAGAAGAGCTACCGGTTTGGGAGGTTCTACTTTCAGGTAATGTCCTTCTGAATGTCAAAGTTAAAAGGTCATGAAGTGAGTCCAAAACCAGAACCAAAAGGCCTCACCAGGAATCTGTTTGACTGTAAACCAGGTTGGAGTTGGGAACAAGACCTTCTGGGACCTGGGCGTGGTCAAAGAGTCAGTCACCAGGAAGGGCATGATCACCTCCACGCCAGAGCACGGCTTCTGGACGGTGCGTTTGAGGAACGGCAGCGAGTATCGAGCTCTGGACTCGCCCTCCGTATTTCTTCCTCTTCGGACAAAGCCAAAGATTGTGGGGGTGTTTGTGGACTACGAGGAAGGAACGGTTTCGTTCTTCGATGTGGGGACTGGATCTCACATCTACACTTTTACACGGTGTTTGTTCTCTGAGAGGATTTTCCCCTTCTTCTGTCCAGGAGTTTTGGATGAAGGGAAGAACACTGACCCACTGGTTATTAAAGACGTCAATTAGAAAACCTGAGTAGCTTTTAACTGGGATTTCAAACAGAGAGCAGGTTTTAAAGATAATGACATGTATTTATGTGCAACAAATGACAATTAAAAATATCTAGTATAGAGGGTGGGTCAAAAGACTTTTATTTCGAAAGGAAAAGGGGAAATTAAATATCTGAAAACTCCGGCATGTAAAAGTGAGGCGGTCTATCTTTTTAGACCAGAAGTGTCAAACTCATTTTCACTGAGGGCCCTGTACATGAGCATTATGGTGACCCTCAAATGTCCTGCTGTAATTAACTTAAACTAAACACAAAAACTTCCTGTTCCTCGTCTCGTTTCTCCAGCTGAACACTGCTAACAAACAATAACTGAGCTCTACGTGGTATTTCCTGCACAGAAACAGTGTTTTAACATGTCCTCTTATGAACACTGAAAAGTACTACGTGTACAACTCAATAATGTGAAATAAACAACAAAGAAATACTAGTAAAAGTAAGAGAGTCTAAATTTACGACTCGCAAGTAGTAAATTCCCACTTCCTTGTATAACTGGGCCGCAGAAAAAGTATCCAGCAAAGATGCACCTTAATAGAGATTTTACATGGTGAATTTCATCGGTTATTGACTACTTTTGAACTTTGTGCAGCTCCACCTAGTGACGGGATGCTGTCATTTTGCAGGTTAAATAATCGACATGTGTTATGGGAGATATAATTTATGGTGGCTTTAAAGGAACAGTGTAACAGTTAGGCGTATTTTTCCAGTAGAATTTAAGATAAACACTAATAAAAATGATTAAAAACACATCTAACTAAACTGTTTATATCTATGTGGGAGTGGGTCGACACTGGTTGAGGTCAGCATTTTGCACTGCAATGTTGCTACAGTAGCTCAGAAAGGATAAACAAAAGGCTAGCAAAATCAAGACCTATCAGTGTTGTAATGACAAACTGGTTTTCCTAAATATCACTATTTCTAAAGCTGCTATGCAATGTGCTTTGACAGCCACCACAGAGATTTTGTTGTGGAAAAATTTTTCAGTTGGCTACAATACGGAACTTCAACCACTAGATGTCACTTGATATTAAACACTGTTCCTTTAAAGCAGCATTCGCTTATTTTGAATTGCTTGTGAGCCACATAAAATGCTGTGGCGAACCACATTTGGCCTATGGGCCTTGAGTTTGACACGTGATTTGGGCCATGTTCCAAATGACTGTGAAAGCTGCCATATTAGCTGCATTTCCATTGACCATGAAAATGTGCAAATTAGAATTTTGAAAATAAATTTGCTCAATGGAAACACGTCAATTTCGAAAAAACTTCCTTTTTTGACTAAATGTTTTTGCACTAGGATGAGGTAGTTTTTCAGCCTTATCGGAATTGGTGTGTTTCACAAAACTGATATGGAAACACTTTTTCGCATCATGGGAGTCATATGATCAACAACCGGCTGTTTGCGAAAAAGACGATGAAGAAGAAAACAGGAAGTTGAAGTAGTAAAATTACAGAAGTTCTAAAAGAAAGCAGTAAACTCACCGACTACAATTGCCCAAAAACACTGCATACGTAGCCGCTCCCAAGTTTGAACACAGACTGGGAATTTGCAGTTTAGAACATCCATTCGGAGAACACACACATAACAAACATGGGAGAACGAATGTCCATGGTCTTTCGCACTTAGGTGCGCTACCTTTGCAGCTTAAAATACACACACGCTGAGAAAGGTGAGTTTAAAAAAGAACTTTGATCTTATGTTTTACACAGAAACACAGGACCATGCACTCAAAAAATCACTCTGCAAGTGCAAGGTAGCGAAGGAGGGGAGGGGGTTGGGGGGACAAACACATGGTATGGGGTGGAGTTCTGCAGAGCCGGAACCAATCAGGCACCTCCAGAGTCCAAAGAAGTTGTTGTCAACAAAAGCACAAATCACCAGAGTCAGTTCTCTGTCTCCACCCATCGTGGCCTTCAGACTGATCCACACCACGAGTGAAATGTGTAGGGAGGTGGGGTCAAGGCTTTTTTCTCACGTGTCATTCAGGGAGGTTTGATAGCTTGCGACCTAAGGTCAGCAGCTGCAAGGGATTCAATGATAAACATATTTGTTTGGGGCAAGCAGCTTGGTTTTCTCTGCTTTGAGTCTTAACTGCATCTCTGTGTTTGCAAAAAAAAAAAAAGCCAGTGTTTCAAATTCAGTGCCTCCTCGCCTCTCTCTGTCTGAAACTTCACCCAGGTGTGACCTTACTCTTCACGGGCACACTGCTGAACTGTGATCCTCGTCAGAATCACATCCAGTTTGCAACTTATATCCCCCAACATTTGAGTTTGTGCATTCCCAGCACGGTAGATCTCATCCACGGTCCCTGACAGCTTTTGACATTCCCGGACTGCTGTCAGGATCACTTTCATTTTCCGATAAGCCAGGACTCCTCCACAGCCGATCAGCAGGAATCCAGATATCAAAAATCCTAATATATACAGATCTTCCATGTCTTCGATGGAAAGCGGGACCAAACAGATCAGGTTCCACCCCCAAGACCCAGACACACACCCGGCCGCGACCATTCCACTCGGACAGCTGCGCTCCCCTCGCTCCAATCTCAGTGTAGAAAAAATAGTGTCTGTTTTCAGAGACCAGTTGACCAAATCCTTAATTCCTTTTGTTTTTGGATGATAGGTGGAAGAAAAAGGCTTGACACAGCTGCAAAGCAGGGAAGGAGTGACACGTTCGGGAGAGAAAGCAAAAAGCGTCCGACTCGTCGCTCGAAAGCCTCGATAAGATGCCGACGTCTCCTCTGATGATGAGCGCTAGTGTTGTGGTAATAATATGCATGTGCTTACATCCATTACTGCCATGTTTGTAATGACTTATCGCGAGAACAAACGTTCTTACTTAATGGAAATACTGCAATTGCAAAATTGTGTTTTTCAACATTAACAGAGTATCGACAAGGTCTTGCGCACATTTGCAATGGAAATGCAGCTATTGACTGAAGGGCAAGTTTTTCTAAAGATAGACCCCCTCATTCCATGTTGGGGTATTTACAGTAGATATGTCATTTTCCTTTTTGTTTCTGAAATAAACATGTCCTGCACCTTTCGACTCACCCTGTACATTTGTAAATATACGTCTGTAGCTAATGAATAGTTCAGGAAAGAAGACATTTCACCCACTATCTTTGAATGCTTTATTAACATGACTGTAGATGTTTTGGTCAAACTTTAAGAACAGCGTCCATCCATGAGCTCACATGATTTGCAAAAGCTTGCACGACTTGTTAAAGCTTGGAGTCTGAGTTATTGAAATTTTGTGGTGCCAAATTTTGATTGTAACTACTTCCTGAAAGATTCAATGAAATTGATTCTGTGGTTCATGAAATAATTTGCTGACAGACACATGTTGTGGATGACTCAGCTACAAACACTCCTTCAGATTTCAGCACAATATTGATGAAATGACTGAATTTCAGCCATTTTTATATTTTCTAAGATCAACTGGTGGCCGTCTTGAAAGAGGCTGACCCTTTAATCAAATTTAGGTGTTCTTTTGATAATTTGTTTCAAGTTTCATTTAAATTTGCTTAATGGGTCATGAGATGTTTTGGTAACAAGCACACGCAGGCACAGTAAAAATCATCGACCGCAACAGAAAGACCAAATAAAGGCGATAAAGAAGAACTTTACCTGAATGATCTGATTCATTGATTTATTTTTTACTTGCTTTTGCTTTGGTTTTGCAAGACGTTTGCATCAGCAGTCTGTTGGTGTTTCCATGTGTTTTGCATCGTCCAAATCTACTGAAACTTTATTCACTCWGACACTTGATTCCAAAATGCAAACTATGACGTGTAGGTTTCATTTTTTTTATAATGTTTCTGCACTTTGCCAGCAACAGGAAATGTTCAGAAATAAAATCTGCTCACTGTTATCTGTGTGCTGAGTCAGCTTTAACACCAGTTTTTCTTTTAGATGCTTCAGTAAGTTTTTAAAGCTAAATACTTCAGCACACATCATTAAAACGTTCAGCTTATTCAGGTCATTTGATGTTTGCGGCTTTAACTTTTTGAATTTATTGACATATTTTTACAGAGATATTTATAAATCCTTGAGAAATTTTGAGATCGTCAGATAAATCGCTTCATTTTTAGCTTACATCTGCTGTTCTGTTCATTTTAGATCACAGCAACTGTTTTACTTATTTTGACTTTTAGCTACTGTTTTGCTGGATTTAGCTCTAAGCTACTCTTCTGTTAGTTTTAGGTTTTACAGCTGTTTTAATCATTTTAGMTTTTAGCTGCTGTTCAACTAGTTTTATTTTAGCTTTTGTGTGCTAAATTGAGCTTTTGCTTATTTTAGTTTTTAGCTTCATCATCATTCATCACCCATCCATCCATCCATCCATCCATCCATCCATCATCCATTAATCCATCCATCCATCCATTTATCCATCCATACATCATCCATTAATACATCCATCATCCATCCATCCATCCATCCATCCATCATCCATCCATCCATACATCCATACATCCATTTATCCATCCGTCATCCATTAATCCATCCATCCATCAATCCATCCATCCATACATCCATTATCCATTAATCCATCCATCCATGCATCCATCCATCCATGCATCCATCCATCCATCCATCCATCATCCGTTAATCCAACCATCCATCATTTATCTATCCATCATGTATGCATCCATATCCATTAATCGATCCATTCATCCATCCATCCATCAATTCACTCATCATCTATCTGTCCATCCATCCATCCATCCATCCATCCATCCATCCATCCATCCATCCATCCATCCATCCATGCATCATCCATCCATCCATCATTTATCTATCTATCATGTATGCATCATCCATCCACCCATCCATCCATCATCCATGCATCATCTATCTGTCCATCCATCCATCCATCCATCCATCCATCCATCCATCCATCCATCATCCATGCATCATCCATCCATCATCTATCTGTCCATCCATCCATCCATCCATCATTTATCTATCTATCATATATGCATCCATGCATCATCCATGCATCATCCATCCATCCATCCATCCATTAATCCAACCATCCATCATTTTTCTACCTATCATACTGTATATGCATCCATCCATCATCCATCCATCCATCCATCCATCCATCCATCCATCCATCCATCCATGCATCATCCATGCATCATCCATCCATCCATCCATCCATGCATCATCCATGCATCATCCATCCATCCATCCATCCGTCATCTATTCATTCATCCATCCATCAATCAGTAACAGAGCAGGTGTCCATCACTTGTTTCTAAACTGTCAATCAGTATGTCGTTTCTGGCTGCTATAAGACTAATTTGTCCAAACTGACAAGAAAAACTGCATTCAAAACTGAAACTTTGCATCTACTTTACATCAAGATTAAGCCCAGGAAATCTCCATGAGGTTTGCATGATGGCCTTGGAGGACTTATTGTAAATCAACCATGATTGGTTTGTGAACCTCTGGAATAATTTCTCAGCTGGATTTTAGAGAGACGATGGACAAACCAGCAGCAGACTACCGAGCTAATACATATAAGGCAATATAGCGTTGGCGCTAGCACAAAGGCTAACAGGCTAAGCTGAGATTCTTCTTCCATGAAGCAGCTCTGTTGTTCTCCATCCACATTTTCAGTTCCAGGCTGAGTCATTTCTACCTTCTCCTCTCTGCCAACGCTCTCTGGTTTCATTTAAAAGAGCCAATCGTCAGATATTTTCCAAGAATAACCTTCAAGGTGGATATAGCTCGCTCACACTGAGGACCTATCCACGTCATCATTTACCCAGCATGCCTTGCGTGTAAATAAAATGGCTCCGTCTATGTTAAAATATATTTTTAAAAATTTATAAAATTAAAAATCCTACAGTATTTTTACAGTCTTTATTTTACAGTTTAAATGTTTATCAAATAAAGCCTAATGTTACAACTAATCAGGGATCCCTTTAAGTCTTCCAGACTTAAGCCTGGATACTTCAATAAGACGTGAGACAGCGGGCTACTGATTGCGCAATTTCAGCGCATCTTTTCCTGACCGAGTCTGAACAGGCTGAAGACGCGGTGTCATAAATTTTCATAAAACCTCCTTCCTCCCTCCCACAGCTTATTTAATTATATAAACTACAATAATGATGGCTGGATAGTGTTTTTTCCACTCAACATCAGTGTTAAGTTGAGTGAAGTAAAGCAGTTTCTTTCTTTCTTTCTTTCTTTTGTTAACTGTGGACAGAAAAAAAGATGCGACCAGCTGAGCGCTCACGTTCATCCTTGGGACCTGGATCAAACCAGCTGCTCTTTGAGCTCTTTTTAAAACTGGCTTCAGACAAAAAGATATAATTGTAAACAAAATAACAGGCAGAAGGAATTGAGCTGCTTGGGGTCCTGTTCTGGTCCAGCTCCAACTCCTCGGCACAGCTGAGGACCACTGGCCCTCTGTGTATCATGATCTGTATTTATTCTCCTTGGTTTTCCCAGTGTTTTTCTATGTTCCCCAGTGTGTCTCTGCCCAGCTGCTCCTTGTCAGTCTGATTGTCACCCTTGTGTTTCTCCTCAGKTGTTTTCTGTTTAGAAATTAGTTATCAGTGTATTTAAGCCCTGTCCTGTCTCAGTCTTTGTTGGATTTTTTCCTCTGTAAATAGTCAAAATGAATGGGCGAACAATCCTAGTGAACCAACAAAAATCAAACAAATAGTGAAAATTCAAAAGATACGCTTTGCGCAAAGGGAGAGGTTCAATGTGCCCAACTTAACAGCAGTTGAAAACAGTGAAGCTCTGCCCGTTTGAGGCAGCGTGATCGTATTTTATTTAGTTTCAGGAAAGAGGAGTGGAAAAAAAATCAGCCCACCAGCATACCAGTTACTTTTACTGTTGCTGGGAGACGGTAGGAAAACAGCTACAGTTATACAAAATACAACTGGTTCGTTCAGACAATACAAAACAGACAGTCTGGGAATATTCTGCAGTTGGGACATCTGCTATCAGGAACNACTTTATTGACTACGATACTCATTGTCAAAGTCTTGGTCATAATAAAGGTGATGGTTATTATTATTAGTATTTAAAATCGAAAAGAACCCGTTTCCTCATATATTAACTATATTAATATTAGTCGATATTAGTTAGGTTAAATATGAGAAGTTATGTTGGAGTATCCTCTACAGATACAACACACAAAAATAAAAACAGTAAGAACAAGCAAAGCAAGGGGGATCAATAATCGAGCTACCCATGCTTTCCATCCGCCTTGGGTCAGCCAGGCCCACCAGTCCCACCCGTCATTTTGGATTTGTTCTTCATTTTTCATGTTTGATAATAGAGTGTTGAGGTGGGTTATCGTGTCAGACAGGTTACCAGTCGGGTCCGGAAGATACGTACAACACGAATCCGCGATAATATGACATAACCCACCTTGTGAAGCAAACAAAATGTCTAAAGCCATCTGATGTTGTATGAGCATGTTTCTAGATGCTGCTATGTAAGGTGTTAAAGAAGAGAAACCGTCAGTAACCAGGGAAGTAAGATTTTCGAGTTCCATATGCAACTTGTCAATATGATGGGCATTATTTATCGTCCCCCACCAAGGGAGGATACCACTAAGGAATTTAGTACCTGGTGAGATTACGATCTTTTCTTCCCGACGTTCACGATGCATAGGTGCGTTGGGCTGGAAATGAGGGTAGTGGTGAGTAGAGTATACCAGCTCAGACAAYAATGTGATCGCCGGCCTCAGTTCCACTAGAGCGCAGGTCCCCGCCCACATAGGGGGCAGGGCCTGGTGATAACGGTTACCACATAGCCATAGGCTACCCCTCAGGGTACCAGCCCCATCGTCAGAGGGCCACACTACCTCTGCAGTAAAATTTACTGACAGGAGTGTAGTTAAGTTAGCTTTTCCCTTCAATGCGTGATCAATGCAGGTGGTAACATTGTTGGGTGGTCGTCCACAAGTGGAATTAAAAGTCTGTTGACAATGTTGTACATGGCCCAGGAAATTTTTTTTCCTGTCTGAGGGCTCTGGAAACAAACTGGATGAGTAATCTGCAGGTATTTGGGATGTACAGATCCTAATGGGGCAAACAACTGCATTTCTTTTGTTCTAAGCTTGGATGCACTTGGGGTTCTGATGGTCACATTGCGAAGCTCTGAACATTGACTAGTGAGGTTAGCCCTAGTTGGGTTCCACGCTGAGTTAGTCTTCTGATAAGGGGGAGTCAACGCTAACAGGGTACATGCTACTTGAAGCTCGGTCAGTGGGACCGGTTTCACTGGCATAGCACCAAGATTATCTCTTGGGAACAAGGTGCATGCATAACAGGAGGAATTAACTCCTGAAGCCTCGGCCAATTTTCTTAGAACTGAATACATTTGTTTCCTTCTAAGGAAGGAGGGGCGTGACCCCAGTGATGGTCAGTAAGAGATTCCCCATGGGCATGTTCTTCGGTGTCTAACCCTATCTGGGTGTACACAGGAGTCAGGATTTGGGGTGATGGTGCTGCTGATTTTACATCTAAATAGAAGTTACCACATGGATCTGTTCCTGACACATAGGCACATATGGTAAAATAACCTTGATCGTTTTGGTTGGCATTTTAAATTTGGAACATTATAGCAGGTGAAGTATTATTAACCTTCCATATCTTTATTCTATCCTTTAGCCTGTCTTTATCATTGCTAATTGTGTATCCCCAGTCAATCACAGTTGTGCTCCAGTACGCAAAAGACCAGACGGCTCCACACGTTGGGCAATCACTATAAGTCCTCCTGTAGCAAATGTACATGTCTACCCATCCTAATTGGCACGGATCCTGACATGGGAAGTAAGCACAAGGGTTGAGCAACACGGTGGCAGTGGTGTTTACAACAATAGTTACATTAGGACCTTTAGAACAATCTGGCTTCCATTCTGAGCACAGGCTAAACCTTGAAAAACCTGTTGGGCCTCGCCTTTTTATCCTGACGGGATGGTGGGTGGCCTGGCTGGACCATGGATTTGACAAAACAGGTCGTCCTGAAAGAATAGGAAAAACAACCCAAAACATGAAAAACAACATTATTCCAGAAATTAATAGAAATGCAAAGATATATATAAAGCAAGGAGTGCAATCAAACCAGAGTCCCAACTGGACTTTCTGTTTCACGCGCTGCCACCAGG
>NW_013952709.1:34338-37059 GCF_001266775.1 Austrofundulus limnaeus | reverse complement strand
CACCCGTCCACAAAATCTAAATGGAGCAGGGATCTGTTGGTTTCTTCACCTGGTTTGAGACGAAGTGACTCTATATTGCTCACTTCCCCTTTGTAGCCAGGATTTTCACCACAGCTCCTTCTATGGACCAAGCACTTTTTGCAACTTACAGTGACTCAGGTGTATACATGATGGTCTTTCTGCGATTTTAACTGCCGTAGGTGTGGACAGGATGACTTGGTAGGGCCTTTCCCAGCGTGGACTGTTCCAGTGCTTTTTCTTTATCACTTTTATGAACACCCAGTCACCTGGATTCGCAGTGATTTCCTGTGGAGGAGAAGAATCAGGAGGCAGTAAATTTGCATTTTGGATTTCTTTTAGTTTCATTGTTTTGATCATATAGTCTGCCAGCGTGTTTTCCTCTTCTGCTCGGTCTAGGTCAAATACTGGGAGTCTGTAAGGTTTCCCATACAGAATTTCATATGGAGTAGGACCCGCCGCAGTGGGTGTGATTCTCATGTACAGTTTCACTAAGTCCAGGCACTCTGGCTATGGTCTCCCTGTTTCCTCCATGCATTTTTTAAGTCTGCTTTTTACAGTTCCGTTCATTCTCTCCACCAGACCTGCACTCTGGGGGTGGTATGCACAGTGATTTTTCAACGTTATCTTAAAATGCTCTGCCATTTTTTGRATTACCTCATTGACAAAGTGAGAGCCATTGTCTGAATACAATACTTCCGGGATGCCATGACAAGGAATTATGTTTTTGCATATGGCTTTTGCGACTGATATGGCATCTGGTTTCGCTGTTGGGATAATTTCTGTCCATTTTGAAAAGGCATCTACCATTACAAGGCAGTACTTGTAGGGTCCACTCTGATTTAACTCAATAAAATCCATGTGCATGTGTTGGAAAGGATATTGAGGCTGGGGAAACGCACCTCTTTTAGGCTTCATGTTTCCCTGTGGATTGTGTTTTATGCAAGTCACACATTGTTTACAAAACTGTCTC
Source organism: Austrofundulus limnaeus (assembly GCF_001266775.1). Lineage (NCBI taxonomy): Eukaryota > Metazoa > Chordata > Actinopteri > Cyprinodontiformes > Rivulidae > Austrofundulus > Austrofundulus limnaeus. The sequence goes on along the minus strand of NW_013952709.1, from coordinate 36,068 downwards.
AAAAAATTTTCTAAACCTATAGTTGTGAAATGGTTTTTGATTATTTCAATCATCCCTCCTGTCGACACATGGCACGGTCCATGGGTCGCAATTGCAGCGGCTTTAAACARGGATTTAGGCAGAATGGGTTTGTTTGTCAACATCCATTTTTCATTATGTTTGATGGCCCCTCTACTTTCCCAAGACTGTTGTTCTTGTTTAGGAGCAGCAGTCTGGGCTGAAATCAGAATTTTCTCATTTATGATCTCCGGAGTTTCGCACAGGAACCTACTGTTCCCATGTCGGCCTGCTGCTGCCTGTTTAGCAATAGCATCGGCCAGTTCATTCCCTCTGGACACATCATCAGTGCCTTTTGTGTGGGCGGCACATTTTACTACAGCTAAGGCCGCAGGAAGTTGGATTGTAGTTAGTAGATCCTTAAGTAGAGTAGCATGAGTCACAGGTTTTCCTGTGGACGTCATCATGCCTCCACGTTCCCATTGCTTTGCAAAATAGAATAGAGTGGAAAAAGCATATTGGCTGTCTGTATATATCTTGATATGTTTGTCTCTGCCTAGTTCACAGGCCTTTGTTAAAGCAATGATTTCAGCAGCCTGAGCTGAAAAATGATCAGGTAGTTTCCCTGCGCAGATTATTTGGTCTGGGAGTGAAACAACAGAAAATACGCACAGGTTTTTTCCATTCGGTGCTCTTGAACAAGAGCCATCAACAAACCAGACCTCCCCTGTGGACAACGGGGTTTTTATTAGATCTGGTCTGGGTAGGGATAGTGTCTCTGCCTCTGTTAGGCAGTTGTGGGGTGTTCCATCATCTGGACATGGTAGCAAGGTTGCTGGATTCAGAGTGTTGCAGCGTGTGATGGTGATATGTGGTTGCGAGAGTAGCACTGCTGTGTATGTTATTTGTCTTGCAGGCGACAGAGCAGTCAATTTGCTCTGGAGCAAAAGTACGTCAACTGCATGTGGTACCATTAGTGTGGTAGGGTGAAATAACACTACGTCCGCTGATACTTCGACCGCCATGGCTGCTGCGCACACAGCCTGTACACATGGGGGCAACGCCCTGGCCACAGGATCTAGTCTTTTTGAGTAAAAGGCAAGGGGTTTTTGTTTGTCACCATGTTTTTGTAGCAACACTGAGACCATGAATCCATGTTTGCAGTCAACCATAAGAGTGAAAGGTTTGTCATAATTGGGCAGCAACAATGTTGTACTTTGGATGAGCAGCTGCTTAATTTTCGTGAAGGCTTCCTCAGCCTCTTTTGTCCAACTAAGCTTGGCAGACATTCATTGGTGTTGCATAGATCAAGTCTAATAAAGGTTGGGTAACTGCAGCATAATCTGGGACCCATGCTCTGCAGTAATTGCACAAACCTAAAAATTGCATCATTTGTTTTTTTTGTTTCAGGTTTTGGTGCATTCGAGATTGTTTCTTTTCTGTCTGTGTGTAGCTTCCTGCCTGCTGCAGAAAGGCTTTGACCTAGATRGATGACTTCCTGTTTTACAAGCTGCATTTTTTCTTTGCTGACTTTGTTTCCTGTTTCTGATAAGAAGTTTAGCAGTTTCAATGTGTCATGTTCACAATGAGCTTGTGTGTCAGAACATAGAAGCAGGTCATCTACATAAATCAAAAGTTGACTGAAGTCAGGGGTAAAGTTTTTTAAACATGTTGTAATGGCTTCAGTAAAAATAGTAGGGCTGTCAGTAAACCCTTGAGGTAGGCGTGTGTAG
>NW_013952709.1:32052-34163 GCF_001266775.1 Austrofundulus limnaeus | reverse complement strand
ACCATTACAAGGCAGTACTTGTAGGGTCCACTCTGATTTAACTCAATAAAATCCATGTGCATGTGTTGGAAAGGATATTGAGGCTGGGGAAACGCACCTCTTTTAGGCTTCATGTTTCCCTGTGGATTGTGTTTTATGCAAGTCACACATTGTTTACAAAATTGTTTCAAAAAATGTTCTAAACCTATGGTTGTGAAATGGTTATTGATTATTTCAATCATGTGCTCCTGGGCTGGCTGATGCACAAACATGCAAAAGGAGAGCAAAGTTGATTAAAACTGTACACAACATGACTTGAAGAAATTGTACATAAAATGAGAATAAATGAATAAAGAAAAATCATTAGTAATAATCTGTAAGTTCTTTCAGCAGCAAGATGCCTGCTGCTGCTGCTTATCTCTGATGGAATGCAGCCTCCAGTCCTCAGCCAGTGAGAGAGGAAACAAAGGAATAGTATATTAAAATCTTGAATAATAATAAAAACCTTTACAGTCTTGTGTCGGATCATTGTTTTGTTCTGTGTGCTTTGTTCCTGAGCTTTGTCTCCCTCGTGCCTGTGATCTGAGGATTTGTAAGTTTGCTGCCATCAGCCCTCTTTTTGTTATTTAAATAAATCTTTTTGTTACATTTTTGAAACCTGCCTGCGCCCTGGGTCTGTCCCTTCACCAAACCTGATACTGCGGTGCTCCTCATAACAAACACACCCACAAACTCTGCGCCTAGAGCTTCAACATCCCGTCAGCACAGTTCTGACTGGGGCCATGCACAACACGGCTGTCACCGGGGATAGCAGCGGGAGAGCTGACGGAAGTTGCGCTATTTTTTTTTCTTTGTACTCAGCGGGGGGGAAAGACGTGCGACTTCAAGTATAAACCAGGCTTTAAGAGGTCAGGGGTGTTAATTGCAATCTGTCACAATGATGGATGGCCTTCAAATTTTTCCGTCGTGTAAAAAAAAAAGTTCAAATATGAAAAATATTCTGTTAACGCAACCTCTGTTGTTGAATGAAATTAACATGATTATTAATTCATTGTAAAAATATTACAGATAATCTGTGAAACATCCGGTTCAGCTGCTGTTTACATATTAGTTTCTATGGTGGTATGTGAGCTGTTGCCCTGTTTGGTCTCTGTTTCTGCTCCTCCATGCTGTCACAGACGCTAACAGTGGACGGGATGAGCGGGGCTCAGTCTAGTGTTCTTATCAAGTCTATGGTCATCACACACTGATGTAACATATATCAATCGAATGTTTCTAAAAGTCATATCACTGTTATTGTAATGGTTTTTTATCACAACATATACCCAATTATTGTCAGGATAAATTAAAAAGTCAGATGATTATCCCCCTGACACAAAACTGTAAGTCTGCAGAGTTAGTTTTCTGATAAGAGCATGTTTTTTTTTACCGTGAAATAAAAAAGATCTTGAAGCAACAAACATGCACTGTTGTCTTTAATGAACCAGGGTTATGTCACCTGCAGGTTATAGGAAAGAGTGGAAAAAACCAAACCAAAACAATGAATAAGAAACCACTTTGCCTTGTTCATGGAGGAGAGCAGGAGCCATCCATGTTGCCACTGGGCCAACTCCCAAACAGGGATGGTGGCTGCTTGTTTTTGTTCTTTCAGGGTACATGAAAAGGGTCGTCGAGATCAGACAAGGAAAACCAAAAGATCCATCAACTATCTGCCCCTTTTTGTAACTGAACAAATACTGTAAAACACTTGAACCTCACCTTGTGTTTGTCTCTGTGAACTCTAAAGGAGCATCAGGGTTGTTGTCTGGAGTATCTCTGTGCAGAAAAACAATTTAATCAAGAAGAGTTTAAAGCTCCTTATTTGACTAAAATGAAACACAAAGCTTTAAAATAAAACTGTGACGCTGCGGTCAACAACTGTCACAAAGGAACTATCTTCATGTGACTAACAGATTGAAAAACCATTCATTCGACCTGAGCAGGAGCCACTTCTGTGCACACTGTGAGCAGAAACTTTGGTTTAAAAAGCACAACTTTATACGTAACAGTGTTATCATGATATACAGCGAGTAAAATAAGTATTGAACATGCCACCATTTTTCTCAGTAAATATATTACTAGAGGTGCTAATG
>NW_013952709.1:27574-31032 GCF_001266775.1 Austrofundulus limnaeus | reverse complement strand
CTTTTGTTCCATTTACTTCCAGAACAATATATGGTTGTTCTTTTAGGGCATTTAATAAACTCCATGCTGAAAACACATCTATTATATCTTTGTTGGGGTTTGGTGGGTCTTGTGATGTCTCATCATAAGCTGAATGTGGTTCCTGTTCTAGTCACATCTGCTTTTTCTGGCTTGGAGCTGAAGGATTTTGTTTGTTGCTGTTAGGGCAATCTCTGCTCCAGTGGTCAGGGGCACCACAGATCCAACACCCATCATTATTTTTATTTTTCTGGGGTGGTCCTCTATAACCCCCCGGTCTCCCTCCCCTCTGAAACTGTCCTCTGCCTAAAAATCTTCTTCGTCTGCCTGCTCCTGAACCTCCCCTGCCCATGTTCCTCAGTTGTCTGAACGGGTCTTGGTTTATTGAGAAAACATCAGTGGAATTATTTTTTGGGTTCAGTTTTTCTGCATGACGCAGCCAATCCATGTTACTGCACATTAGAGGACAGCCAACTGACAAAATGTGTCTCTACCCATTTCTTCAGGTTTGGTCTACTTTGTTCTAGTATGCCTTGTTTAAGTTGTTGTTGGTAAGCGCTTTGCTCATTTTCCTCGAAAGGGATTCCACTGTGTATTTTAAAGGCTGATTCGTACCTGACCCTAAAGTCATCACATGATTCTCCAGACTTCTGCTGGACAGCTCGTAAGTCTGAGTAGTTCGCTTTTCTTTTAAATGTCTCACATACTCTTCCTATGAGGTTTTCTACAGCCATTTTGTAGGCCGCATTCAGGGCATTATCGGCAGTGGGGTCCGTGTCATATGGGAATGGTGTACCTTTCTGTTCTCGCCCGTGTAATCTCCCTTTACTCTTGCCCAATCGTTTCCCAAAGAGGATTGCATTGCTTGTCCTGTTTCATGGCCATTCAATCTGTAGGAGTGTATAACTCCCATCATATCCTCTGCCCATTTTTCTGGATCCTCACGTAGAGGAGTAACCCCCTGAACTGCAGCCTGAGCTTCAGCCAAAGTCCAAGGTCTGAAAACATATGTGACCTTTTCAAGAGGGTCATTAGTGTCCCTTGGATTTGGGTTGGCCACTTGGATGAGAGGGAAGGTTGGTACTGTTTCGGCTAACATGACTTCAGGGGAGTTCTGGGGTTCATTTTGCAGGAGTTTTCTCACTGCAGCTTTTACACGTGTGTCATACCCTTGTGGGTGGGTTTCATCTGGAGGAAATAATTTTCATGGGCCCCCGCCCGGTGGTTCGGCTGGGACTGATGGATATAGTGTCTGCTGTGACTCTGGTCTGGGCGTGGCCTCCTGTTGGTCTAGATTATAGGGTGGAGGCCTGTCTCTGGGTTTGTGAGTAGTCTCATTATCTTCTGGACGCACAAACAGTGCTGCTTTGGCTTTTCTAGCTTTTGRTTCACTTACTTGAGTCCTTCTGATCTGTGCTTCATCTAACCACACTTTGGCCTGTGCCAATTCATCTTCAACCTTCTCTTTTCTTTTCTTCTTCACTCTTTCTTTTTCTGTCTCTAGTCTTACTACCTGCGCTTGCCATGTCTCCACTTTCAATGTACACTTAACTCATTCTCTTTCCCATTTAGGTACATACTTTGTGCTTTCTGGGTATTTTTGGTTCATGTATTTTATATCTCCTTCTAGAGTAATGGTCTGTTTGCTTTGGCCTTTTCCCATTTTATTGTTTTAATTTTGTCCTGTTAGACTGAAAGTGGTGATCATCTGTTGTAGAACCCTTCCTGTATGGTCTAAAAGCCTTATTATTATTGTACCTAATGTTTTACTCGGTCCTTGTTTCTCCACTGGATTTACAAAATTTTTTACTCTTGTTCCTGGAATTTCTCTCACTAGATCTGTTAAAGGGAGGGCGTAAACAATTAATTGTCTTGACCTCAGGTGATTTAGGCCAACTAAGGGTAGGTCGGGTGATATATATATATCCAGGATGAAAATATTACTTTTCTCTACTAATTTTATTAATTTTTACTAATTTTTACTGCGTTGTGTTTTATTAATATATGTGCGCTTTTCTCTGGGTGAAAGTTCTCTTAAGCGAGACTCCTTTGTCCCCTGAAGAACAGTCTTCTAGGCCAAAACCCTATGGTTTTGGTCCGGTTCTTCACTTAGGACTAATACCGAGAACAAAAGGAGTTTTAAATTCACCAGATATTACGCCTAAATTCCAAATAAGGAGTTATGATTTGATCGAGTCAACCTTTATGTTGTCACCGTAAGGTTTCAGGGTAGACTGATCCGATCAAGTTCCTTCACTCATACAAATCACTCAATCACTCAGATACTCTTTTTTACTGTCAAGCACATTAATTCTTTTTAACAAAACTTCCCACCTGGGGACTCTAACCCCTTAGGGACTTCAACCCTACTGGAAGTGTAACTTTGTCTGGGACTTTAACCCACTGTTGCAACTTTCATACTTATTWAATGTTCTCTTATACTCACTAATGTCCGTTGTCTGTCAGTAAGTGTGGATGGAGATAATCCGACACTGACAGGGTGGATCAGGACATACAACGTCGGCCCGTGAAGAAACGTGGTCCTCCGGGTCTTTCCTTCAGACTCTTGGGTCTGCCCATGCACTGGGTTTGACGCGTCCTCCTCCTCTCGTCAGTGTGGGATGTATTCCATCCGGGTCCACGGCACCAGAAATGTTGGGTTTTTTCTCTGTAAATAGTCAAAATGAATGGGCAAACAACCCTAGTGAACCAACGAAATCAGACAACTCAGACAAATAGTGAAAATTCAAAAGATACACTTTGCGCAAAGGGAGAGATTCAATGTACTCAACTTAACAGCAGTTGATAACAACGAAGCTCTGCGTTTGAGGCAGCATGATCGTATTTTATTTAGTTTCAGGAAAGAGGAGTGGAAAAGAATCAGCCCACCAGCATACCAGTTACTTTTACTGTTGCTGGGAGACGGCAGGAAAACAGCTACAGTTATACAAAATACAACTGGTTCGTTCAGACAATACAAAAACAGACAGTCTGGGAACCTTCTGCGGTTGGGACACCTGCTATCAGGAACTTGCAGCTGTCAGCGGTTTTCTGCACGTATTGTGGCGGACCAGGGTGAGAAACTGGGCAGGCTGCTGCACGAACATGCAAAGGAGAACAAAGTTGATTAAAACTGTACACAATATGACTTGAATAAATTGTACATAAAATGAGAGTAAATTAATAAAGAAAAATCATTAATAATAGTAAAAAACCTTTTACATCTCCCTCCTGTTTAACCAACTTTGTTCACACAAGAGTATTGTCCTCAGGGTCAGCCTGAGTCAAGAGAGCATAATGCTGGATGTGATGGTAGAACATGTTGGCAAAAATAGAACTAATACATTTCTTGATTGCTGGTACGATATGTAGTGGTCACCCTGGGTGGAATAAACGTTCCACCTGCCTTTGAACTTGACCACGGAAGGCCTCCTTTAAAG
>NW_013952709.1:17819-19842 GCF_001266775.1 Austrofundulus limnaeus | reverse complement strand
GTCATATTGCTAATTGTAAAGAAAATTTAAAAAAAAACATTCAGACACCTAACATTTTTAGTCTGAATGAGGAGGATTCAGAGGTAAAAATATCAACTTCCCCTGAAGCGGTAGAACTCAGTGTAGATCCTTAGAGTTCCCATCTTAAGATAAATCATTAGTTTATCTTAGTTTAATTTACTTTAATTTTCATTTGTTAGTCTCCCACAACAAATAGAGTACCATCCTTTAGCTATGTCATAAACTTGATCATTAGGTTCCCCATGAAAAATAGAACTCCCATCCTATAGCACGTTGATAAGTTTATGCCATTTATATTATCCGTTTTGTAGATTAGTGACGACAATTCATCATTGATTTTTAATAATGTTTTTACTGAGTTACTCCCATAGAGAAACTACTTAGCTGTAGCCTAATTAAGATCAGTACCCCTGTAGGTCCCCTGATAATTTAGTATAACTAGAGAGCACACCACAAGAAAAGAGAGCAAACCTACCTCAACCCTGGTGGCCACTTCATCCTGACCAGAGATGGACCTTCTCGACTCCACTCGTCAGAGAGCTACTTCATCGTGACCAGAGACGGACCCTCTTGACTCCACTCTTCAGAGATCCACCTCACCACCTGATGAGAGAACCAACCTACCTCACCATCCTATGAAAGACCCAACCTACCTCACCTTCTGGATTATCCGGGCCTGTCCTGTTCCTGTTTGGATATACACTTACTGGATTACCTTTTTCCTTTCTTTTCCTGAACAAATGCAATGGAAATACATCAAGATTTACAACTATGACTGTGCAACTTCCCATTCACGTCGTTCTGATGTGTGCACTTCACAACCGTGGACAAGGCTGTGAATTGCAAAGGGGGGAATTTGGAGTGGAAACGTGAATATCTTCTTAAGAGACAGTCCTGTTGGGTTTATGTTGAGTTATTAGAATCAATGTAAAACTACAAACGAAACAACTCCAAAAAGTAATAACTCATACAAGGGAAAATTAAAAATAAATTATTTGAAATTCTTTATTTTGTCACTTAAGGTTCTTTGATACTTTATTGAATGTTGATTGTACTCTTGTTCTGTTAATCTGAAATCTAAACCTGGTGTACATGTTAACGCCATGAACCGATAAGATATATACAATATTGAGTTGCTGTTTTTTTTCTCAGCTTGTTGAAATTAAGATAAACAGAAAAGTTGATGTTAAACTGACAAAAATAAAATAAAATAAAAAGTACGTGTCCTAACAGGGGCAGAGCTTCATTCACACAAAGAGAAAAGTGTTGGAATGTGATGTGTACAAAGACAAATGGTGACCTCCTCTGGTTTAAGAATAACCTGGTTTTCTGTCAAAAGAACGATCTGATTGTAAATGAAAACACAAAGCTCGTCTGCTAACACCCCTACACATGCCTGTTTTTAAATCAGTTCTTAAAACTTATTTCTATTCACTGACTATTAACCTAGCGTGATACCTTGGTCTGTTTTAGCTGTTTTTGCTTGTTTTTATTGTTGATTTGATTTATTGTTTTGGTCCCTATGTAAAGGCCCTGTCACACATTTTAGACAACTTATGCCAAATTATGAACTWTTTTATGACATCTAGGTTCAACATGGAATTTATAAAAATCAACTGGAAGGCTCTTTTAGGTGTGCACACACTGTAATGATAAACTGATCAAATATATAACTTTTATTAGTAATTTAGACGTTAAAAACATTTCATAAACTGTCTAACATTACAGTGTGACCGGGCCTTACAGCACTTTGTTTCAACGGCTGCTGTTTTAAAGCTGATTCAGTTTGATTTTTTTCCCTTGTTGATTCTGTCGTGCTAAAAATAGGTAAACAGCTCTATCATCTGGCATGTCAGGAGACTGAAGAAAACCCAAGAAAATACAATGTGTAACCAAGAGTGTGTATTTTGGGCTCTAGTTCAGGGGTTCTTAACCTTTTTGACCTCGGGGCCCAATTTATTGAACGTAAAGTGACACGAGATCCAGTCAGACATTACCGATG
>NW_013952709.1:11515-17799 GCF_001266775.1 Austrofundulus limnaeus | reverse complement strand
TTGGCTAAGTCATAATTATGAGATACTATCTCATAATTATGAGATACTATCTCATATCTCATAATTATGACTTGGCTAAGTCATAATTATGAGATACTATCTCATAATTATGAGATGCTATCTCATATCTCATAATTATGACTTGGCTAAGTCATAATTATGAGATACTATCTCATAATTATGAGATGCAAGTTTTATTTATTTTTTATCAGGGTGGCGTAAATGGGCTTCCATACAAACCCACATTTCAGAATGTCTTGAGATAGGTAAATCATAATTATGAGATAGTATTTCATAATAATGAGATAGCTAAGTCATAATTATGAGATAGCTAAGTCATAATTATGAGATACAAATTTTATTTTTTTATCAGGGTGGCGGAAATGGGCTTCCACATAGAAGTGCTGATTCTGATTCTTTTTGGGGGCCGTTGGGAACCCCTGCTTAGCAGGGGTACATTTTTAGGCACAACACCTCCTGCTGCTGAAGCGCTCATCTTTTGCGCATGCGCTGTTGGACGCGGCTGTGTGTAGGAAAAATGGCGGAGGCGATGCAGACTGACAATTTTCCTCGCTTACCTTCTGGGCCGGAGGAGGGTATGACTTTCTTTCTATTATTTTAATGTGTTTGTGAACAGAGCGGMGTATCGGTTAATCTAGCTGAAGTCAAAGACATTGTAGCTTTTTTAAAAGCCGTAGTTGTTGTTAGCTTTCGGCGAGCTAACGCTAGCTGCAGGCTGAAAAGAGCGCAGCGGCGTGCCAAATAAAATGTGCTAAGCTAACTAGCGCTAGCCGTTTCTGCTCCAAGGTCGACCAGAGCAGCTCAGCATCCGATGATTTGTTCAGACCCAACTGTAAATCAGCTCTTCTGCTTGTGTTTTAGAGACCGAGGTGAGCGTTTTTACATCGCGTTCGGCTTATAAGTTAGTTTCAGCTTGTTGCAGGATGATGGTTTAATGCAACGAAGCGTGAATGTACCCTGATGAGACCCACGGTGCATCTATGGATCACAGCTAAACTTCGCTTCAAGTGCCTAAACATCCAATATTTCTGTGTTGTCCTGTTTTTACTACTTCTTTTTGTACTATAAACCCCTGAGTGTTAATAGTGTTTCAGTTTGTTAGTTTCTGTATTTTAAATAATGCAACAAAAGACTGTATTCTCTTTTTTTTTCATTAAAGATGATTCAGATATCTAGTCAGGTACACGGAAATTTGCTAAATGATTTTAATTTTTTCCCCACTGGCTAACTTATAATTTTTAATTGGCTTTAATTTAAAATGGTAAATATTTTAAAGTGGTAAATGGCAATTTAGGCAATGAAAAAGTTGGTCATATGTTCCCAGAAATGCTGTAACACTGCCATGAAAACATGCCAAAAACTGCAAACAAGAAATGTCCTGATGCATCTCAGTAACCCAGGTAAAAAATCAAAAAGAAAAAAATTGTATAGGTCTTCTGGACGGGTTCTTCTCTAATGAAACGTTTCGTCTCTCCTCCAAGAGACTTCTTCAGTCTGAGAGTTTCAGGCTAAATTCAGGCTTTTAAGCACTGCCTCCATGTGACTAATACATCACATGGCTATCGTTGACACCTAATTAACACTTATTGTTAACAGGGGGTGGAGTGATACTGGCAATAGCAGCACTGTAGGAGGGGGACAACTGAAAACGGAGGCCTCCACCTCTGTTTAATGATGGACGGTCTTTCTTTACAAAAATGGCTTCTTTTACTCCTCTCTCAAACCAACGTTCCTCTCTATCAAGAATGAGAACATCCTCATCTCTGAAAGAGTGACCGCTGGCCTGTAAATGAGTGAAAACTGCAGAGTTCTGGCCATTAGATGTAGCTCGTCTGTGTTGGGACATTCTTTTGAACAGTGGCTGCTTTGTTTCCCCGATGTATAACTGGTCGCAGTCCTCCTGGCACTTCACAGCATATACAACATTGCTCTGTTTGTGCCGGGGCACCGGATCTTTGGGGTGAACCAGCCTTTGCCGTAATGTGTTTTGGGGTTTGAAAGCTACTGGGACATCATGTTTAGAAAATAAACGTCTCAGTTTCTCCGAAACACCCGCAACATACGGAATAACCACTGGTTTGCAAACAAGAAAGTAAAATATGCCAATAAAGCTTTCACTCTGGATGCAAAACGTAAACACAAGAAATCATAGTAGGTTAAGCAAGGATTTACTGTATTGTACTGTATAAACAGGGCTACACTGCATTGGTAAACACTGACAACAATGTTTTTTAGCCTTGCTRTATATATTTTGATAAGAAAAAATACAGGTATTTTCAAAAGATGACTTGAATAACACTTTAACTTCTGCTGCTAGCTTGTCTGACCTCTTTTTGTACATGTTAAACACATGTTTTTGTCTGTATTTGAGTTATTCTCATTTTTTATTGCTTGCTTTTATTGTGTTGGGATCTGAGAACATGTTTCCTTCTATCAAGTGCAAACATGAATTGTGTTTTACCTTCGTGTTGCCTCTGTGTCTACATTAGTTTTTGTTTCTGTCGTGCTTAAACACATTTCAACTCTTCAGTTCTTTGCAAATTTAATCATCTTCCTTGTTTTGGTCATTTATCCACATCGTCCTCCACAGCTCATCAACAACACTTCTCCCAAAAAAACAAAACGTTGCCGTTATTGTCCCAGAAGTTTCACAACAAAATGAAAAATGAAACTGCCCACTTCCACTGGCGGAAGCAAYCCATCAAAATAAAAGCTGTAACGTGACTGTTTAGTGCAATGACTTATGGTTTAGTGCCTAGATAATTTACCTCCTAATAATACGCACACGTACATAATAGGGCTGTGTATTGGTAAGAATTTGGCGATACGATACATATCATGACAGAGGGGTCACAATACGATATATCCCAGTATATCGCGATATATTGTGATTTTTTTGTCCAAAACTTCTGTTAAATAAAAACCTCTTACTGGGAAAAAAATGAAAAACCAAAATTCATTGTCTCAGAAAATTCTAATATTACATAGACATACTTTTGATACATTTAGCTGTGTTCTACTTTGTATGTGTTTTATTTTATTTGTTTCATATTTCATCCGTGTTTTCGATTATTAGACTAAATTTGACAATAAATAGTTTGAAAATATCTTTTTTGCAGCTTTTAGTTTTTAATATTAATTTACAATATTGGTCACCCAACACTTAACAATAGCCTCCACCTCAAGAGGTAGAGGAGCCAAATGTCTGGCTCACTGCTGCCAACTAGTGGTCAGAGGCTGAACTACAACATAAAAATAAATGGCTGGCAGGAAAGTTGACATTTTAAACCTTAATTAAAAATCGATACAGGGCTTTAGAATATCGATACAGTATCTGGAAATGAAATATCGCGATATTTCAGTGTATCGATATTTTCTTACACCCCTATTACATAATGATGACGACGCTCAAACGATGCACCGTGCAGCTGTGGGCAGTGTGGACGCAAAACTGAAAAGATTAACTTGTAAATTCAAAATAAATTGTTTAACAACTCCAGGGAACATTTTTATAACCGGTAGTCTGCACGACTTAAAGTTGTCACATTTTTTGCGCGCTGCCAGTAAAAGACATTGTGACACATCGTCCTCCTGCAAGGCCTTATCCCACCAAACTGAATCTTGTGACTATTTTTAAAAAACACCACCTGTTATTAAAGTCACACCTTAGACTTGATGCATCAAGGTGAAAAAAAAAAAAACTGTCTCGGTTTGTTTGAGCCAAGAACTGTGACTCACAGACGGGGCTAAAAATGTGCTTCTGCATCTTGGCTTTTGTTTTTCGCAGATGTCTGCACGAGCAAACGAGAGGTTGCTGGTACTTACAAGGCAGGAATTACTGCTGATGAAGGAAGTTCTCCAGAGTCCATCAGTTATTAGGAATTTTGTTTTTCTGACGTGAAGGGGCAGCTGGTTCCACAGTTTAGGAGCCACAACTGAAAAGGCTCGGTCACCTCTGTGGRCCAGTCTGGACCGCGGGACCGCCAAGAGAGATCTGGAGGCACATAGGGCTGCAGGAGGTCAGACAGGTGTTCAGGAGCCAGTCCATTCAGAGCCTTATAGGTCATCAGTAAAAGTTTAAAATCAATTATAAAACAAACAGGGAGCCAATGAATGGAAGCCAGCACCGTTTTTTTTACGTCTCAAGACATAAAATTATTTTTTTACATCTCAGGAAGTAAAAGAAATTTTTTTATGTCTCAGGATTAGGGCTGCCACGAATAATCGACGACTAATCGATTATTAAAATCCATGACTAATTTAATAATCGTTTTCTTTTTTTTTGTTCTTTGTTTTGTTTTTGTGTCCAAACGTCTTTGACACCTTCCACTGCCACATCTACCTTTCTGTCCTTGACACACATGCACAGTAGTGGTAACTGGGGTAGGCCGTGGACGTCACAAGACATTATACAGACAGGCTCTGGTATCATGGCTACCTGACAACAGAGCTCAAAGTGTGGGATCATTTKAAGAAAATGAAAGAGAAACCTGTGTAATATCTGCAGAGCAGAACTTACCTTCCACAGCAATTATTTTTAGTTAGCATATAGCTAAAATCTAACCATGTAGGGCTGGGCGATATGACCCAAATTTTAAATCAAGGTATTTTCAACAATTACACCAGTTTCACGATATTTGACGGTATTTTTTTCCCCTCACAGCTCAGCTGATAATAAAATGTACAAACTTTGCTTTGGAGACTTTTTTCTTTTCCTATACCTCTGTATGTTTCCCTCCTCTAAACGTCTTTTCTTCGTTGCCTGGTTGTAGACAGTAATCATGCATTTAGGTCCGATCGTGAAGGGTTGGGAACAAATCATCTGGTCTATTGTTGCGTTAATAAAACTTAAAAGGACGACTCACCTTACACACCAGTCAACTTCGCTACATTACAAATCTACTTCTCCCCAAGCTTTTCACAATAGAATTACGTTAAAGTCTCCATGCAATAACGTTTCCATTATAACGTAGCTCGTTAAATCTAACCGTGTACGACACTGAAGAGGTGTTTACTATTTAGCGATGGTGAAAACGGGATTTTTTTTTACGTCAGACCATATAAGCAGCTGAAACACACCACTAGGGTTGTGCATAATCGTATCGTGTGCAATTAATCGTCAGAAAAACATTAATCGATTATTTTTTGGCACTTGACGATTAATACGATTAATGCCACCAGACAGACTGACTGGATATTTCCCCGGTCAGTCCTCTCGGTGATCCTCTCTGCTTCAAATATGACGAACATTTAAACAAAAGTTCGGTAATTTATTTATCTATCAACACAATTTAAAATTTGAAGTATAGCCTGCAGTCTGATTTTGACAAAATTTGGAAAAGATTTTTACGAAGAGCAAATCTTCCCCACTAAATTGGTCATGTGACCAGGAAATAAGGGCATCCAGGGACTCCAGAGGATTAATCGTCAAATTAATTGTTGTCGGCTAAATACCACAATTAATCGTGATTAATTCTTTTGCCAATATCACCCAACCCTACACACCACCCACCACCAGTTGTTCCAACAATAACATTAGCATGCTAATGCGCTTAGCGGCGCTACGAGCAAACGTTTCCCCAGGGAAACAGTTCACTGGCGGTCGCGACGAAACATTCCACACGTGTTCAGGCTATTTACACCGGTATTCAGAAAAGTCATATCATAACAAAAATAAAAACCGTTTTTCGGTACAAAACGGTATACCGCCCAGCACTACAACCATGGTTATATAATAGCAGCTGCGTTCTGATGTGATAAGCTCTATGTTTTATATTCAATGAACGCATGATCTGATTAGTCGACTAATCTAAAAAAATAATTGATGATTAATCGATTTATAAAAATAATCGTTTGTGGCAGCTCTACTCAGGACGTAAATTTTTTTTTACATCTCAGGATGTAACAAAAAAACATTTCACGTTTTTTCACATCAGACTCTTGGAGTTTTTAAACCTCTTCTTAAAACACACCTGTTTTCAAAAGCTTGTAATGTAGTTTGAGAGTTGTTTCCCTATTTATTTGGTCTGTTTTTATGGTTTGATCATTTGTGTTCAATGCTTTGTTTTTAGTTTGCAATAAGTGAAGCATTTTGGCCAACGGCGGTTGTTTTTAAATGTGCTCTATAAATAAAGTTGATTTGTTTTTGACAACTATGAAAACATGTCCTATAGGGTTGTGTATTGGCAAGAATTTGGCGATACGATACATATCATGACAGAGGGGTCACGATACGATATATCGCGATATATTGCGATTTTTTT
>NW_013952709.1:10144-11314 GCF_001266775.1 Austrofundulus limnaeus | reverse complement strand
TTTTTTACAGATTTGTAATGTCAGTCTGATTTGAAATCCCTGTTTTCCTTCCTCTGCAGTAAATAAGATGATACAGGAGCACGGTGACCTGTTTTCTGACACCCAGTGCAAAGTGTGCAGCGCTGCCCTCATTTCTGAATCTCAGAAATTGACTCATTATCAGGTCAGTTCACCAAACTTCCCCCAGTGCTTCAGGATATGTTCATATGAATCAGTCTTTGTCACATTTATGGYTCAAAACTGCAAGAGTGTTGGCAGTGAGGCTGAGCTGAGCTCCATTTTATGAAGAAATGTAGCTTTAATAGCATAATTTGACAAAATAAACATTTTGCAGATTCATCAAATATGTTTTAACATACACACTGATGTTTCCTGATATTTGTGTTTGTTTTTTCTGAATATTTTGTACTTTCAGAGCAAGAAACATGCCAACAAGGTGCGGCGTTACTTTTCCCTTCAGGATGAAAAAGAGGTGACGGTGAAGAAGCAGAAGATGTCTGACAGTGTGAGTTAATTACGAATGTCTCTAAAACACTAAGAACTGGAAAAACCTTTTGTTCAGACAAAAACATTATTCTTTACTTTACWAACAGTGATTTGAAATGAAAAGAAAATGCTCTGGTTGTGACTGGTTGTCTTTAACATGTGAATGTTGATCTGTCACCACCTGTTCTTCATTTACACAAACATCTCTTTACTTGATTGTTTGTCTGAGGAATCTGTCAGGTTTTTAATCGACTGTGGTTAAATTTGACGCAACCCAAGTTCCTCAAATGCATCTCGACTGTTTTTTTTAAATTTATTTATTTTTTATTTAATCTGTTGGGTTATTTGTGAGTTTGTAGCAATTCCAAATAATTAGCAGATGTGAGGAGATACTGGATATTAGGGCTGCAACTAACGATTATTTTAATAATCGATTATTTTTTCGATTAATCGGCCAAATCATTAAAATGCTTAATTACATGAATATGAGTAGATATAAATTAAGTTAACTCATTAAGGATGCAAGTTATTGATAATGAATCAGTCTGAAGTTGATTTATTTCATAGATTAACAATTAATTAATAAGCAGCCATTTTTAAAAAAAAATCAAGAGGGTCTTCCCATAAAATGAAGGATTTTTTTTATAATCTCTTGAATTAAAAAACAGAAGCACATAATACATA
>NW_013952709.1:2988-9135 GCF_001266775.1 Austrofundulus limnaeus | reverse complement strand
CCCCCACCCCCTCCCCACACACCCCGCCCATGACTCCTGCAGGCTCTCGGTGAAAGTGAAAGTGAAACTTAACTGTCTGCTGAGCTCTCAATATTAGTTCTCACTCAGTGAAGCTCTTTTCAGATTAAAAATACCTTTGAGGAAATGTATTCAGGGGTCGACATAACCATTGTTTAGGTTGTCCGAGACAACCTACAGTATTATCGTTTCGGAGATCCYGCCTCCAAGTTGTYCGGTGGACAACCAAGAAAAAAGCAGCGGGTGTTCGTCATTGTAAAAATGAATGGGAGAATAAAAACTTGTTAAAGCCATCCATGATGGTTCTTTCACCCAATAAAGAGAACCTCAGTCAAAGTTTTACCCAATCAGAACAGAGCAGGGCAGGTCCTGCTGTCTGACTGACAGCGCTGCCTTTTTTCTTTCTCTGTGGGTGGGGGGGTCAGCTTCACTCAGTCCAGGAAACGCTGAGGGTTTTCCTGGGAGGTGTTCACCTGAGCTATTTTCCTCCGAGGATTACGTCGTATTTTATATATATTATATTTCTAAAAACACCTCGCAGCATTTCTCCTGTAACACCGTGTGTTTACGAGCACAACAAAAAATTAAAATTAAAATGTTGGTCCTGTAAGCAGAAAGCTTATGATTGTTGGATGTTGGTTTTTGCTCTGTTTCAAAGAAGAGGATGAGGATTTTTACTCAAGCAGCTCCTGAAACTGTTAACCTGCTGACTGAGAACATTTGTATACAGTAAACTTTGTATACAGAACAATATAGCCTAATTATTAAATTACATTTTAACAGATTTTTTTTTTTGGACAACCAAAATGTTTTGCAGACAACCAGATTTTGTCAATAGCCTAAAAAAAAATCCTTGTCTACCCCTGTGTATTTTTAAATACCAAGTAAACTGCATCATAGCGCACGCGCAACATAAACTCAAATAAGTTGATTTTACATGATATAGCCCCTTTAAGCTGTGGAAACCCTGTATACAGGATAAAATATATATTATGATAAAATAATCTCATGATACCTGACTCAAAGCACAATGTTTTGGTCATCCAGGAAAACACCACTAATTTAGCATATTTCAGCTTAAAAATATCGATTACAAATTTCTGTTGTCGTGCTTTTTAAACACTTTATTTTTTATAGTTTTTT
The DNA here is from genome assembly GCF_001266775.1 of Austrofundulus limnaeus. Classification (NCBI taxonomy): domain Eukaryota; kingdom Metazoa; phylum Chordata; class Actinopteri; order Cyprinodontiformes; family Rivulidae; genus Austrofundulus; species Austrofundulus limnaeus. The sequence goes on along the minus strand of NW_013952709.1, from coordinate 7,974 downwards.
ATTTATTGCTAAAAACATGTTTGAGCAAAAAATGTACCTAATATCATACTTAAATATCTTTTTTTACAGGTTTTCCTTTTACACGTTAGTTTCTGCTGCATTGAGGCGTTTTTGTTAAAGGTCTTTGAAAACTAGGTCACAAAAGGAAGGCCCAAAAGCTTTTAATGCAGCTGCATGGTTCAGAAAAACCTAATTTTAATCTGATTCAAAGCTTACTTATTGGCATTGTACATATAAAAATCATGACCATTTCAATAGATTCTTCTTATGGGTTTTGAAAAATGCAAGCAATAAATGCAGAAATAACTAGACATGGGTTTTTACAATGTAAAAACAAGTGTGCATTGCATTGTAGCATGTCATTGCCTGCAGCAATGGACTTGCAGAATGAACTGACCAAGTTCAAATGTGTTTTCTAATCAAGTACCAGCTTGTGGCTGTCAGCAGGTGTTTGTAATGAGGGTAATTGTGTGAAAATATGAAGTCTGAATAATCTTTTTGTTAAAGTTACTGTAGCTGGGAGTTGAACCCTGATCTCCCACATGAAAGGCTATAGCATTAACCACAAGACCATTGGTGCTGGGAGAAAATACAATCCCAGTGTTTTTTTCTATGTGTGTAGAAAGAGGCAACATTGCCAATGACGATCGTTGACAAAGAACTGCATATTATTACAACAGTTGAGCAATATTATATAAGATGTTTGTGCTTATAAGACAATAATATAGTAATGCATCAAATTATATATACATTGTAATCACTGCAATAATTGAGATTAAATATAATTATTAAACTATGGTGCAGTTCCATAYTGAGTAGATACAGCAGGGGRCAGTATTGGACCAATACAAGGTCCATTGACTCCCATTATAATTTATTAAATATTAATATTTCAACAACTAAGTTGTACAGGCACCAAAAGGCATAGCCATCATTTGGCACAGGAGCTTTACAGATATAAATTACAATGGCAGCTSTAGGACAAAGTATGCAGGAGGAGAAGCATGGCAAAGTGGAGATGACTTGGATGGGAAACGAATGCAATGCACACTGAWAATGCTGTTTKTCTTGTAAAATTTGTCACTAAAAAGCTAATCGTTTTGTCACCAGGGTTGTGACAATGGAGTCACTGACCGGTTGAAGGCGTGTCATCTATGCAACATGACCTTCACATCTCCAGTGATGGCCGAGTCTCATTATCAGGGCAAATTTCATGCCAAGAGGCTCAAAATGAAAACAGCGGAAAATCAACCCCCAGGTTTGTGCGTTCTTTCTGATAATCTTTGTGTACATGTGTGTTTATTTTTAATGAATTGTGAAAAAAAACATCTCTTTTGTTAGTCGAAGCAGGTCAAACAGCAAAGCCTAAGGAGAAACCTGCAGACACCTCCAGCAGTGGTACTCCAGTGGACAACAGCGAGCCAGACCGCTTCTGCTCCACCTGCAAGGCCTCCTTCAACAACCCTATTATGGCCAAGCAGCACTACGAGGGCAAGAAGCATAAAAAACTAATGACCCGGCTTAAACTGATTGAGACGTACGGACCCTCCACCGCAGCAGGTTCGACCAATTCCAAGCTTTTGTCTTGAATTATCTTCAGAGTCACTGAATAGAGCTGGGTGATGAACAGTTAGGCCTGGAACATACTCGTTCCAAAGCCAAACAGTCGGCGCGTGGTCACGTGGTTGTTCAGCGTTTGTTTTTACACACCTTCCATAGCCTCCGAGACACACCGCGCTGAGCTCCTGAGAAACCCCTCCCACTGCAGCATACATGGGGTTTCTTCCCACAGGAGTCTACATAAGGATGGATACCGAATTCAATACTTTTTGATGTAAAGACCGAATTMTGTCAGTACTACCGAGTATCTATTMWCGTAACATCAAACTGTACCATGTTTCAGTACCTAAACACATTGTGACCGGTTTGGCGTAAGAGTTGTGAGTTTTCCATGCTTGTCCTGAACGCAGCATCATGCAAAAGTGTAATGATGTCAGCAAGTTCAGTAAACAGAGCTCAGTTTGAACGTAGCATGAAAGCCTCGCAGCTCCTGGAGTAAAACTCACCGAACAGACCGCCTCTGAATTATCTGCTGGATTAATTATCTGTTCAGCACAACGTTCGCCTGCTCAAAGTAAATAAAGTATCGCCACTTTCTTTATTTCATCCACCATTAAACAGWGACCGACAGAGGAAACCAACAGAGGAGCTTCCTGACAGTCTGAACACGTCTGACCTGAAGCAGCTAACTTGAAGTGTTGGAGCGTTTTAGATGCTCAAAACGTAGCTTGAATACCTTTTATTTATTTTAACTCCATCTTCTTTTGCTTATTTGATTTAAACTTATTTACCTTCCATGGACCTCCATCACACATGTTTCTAGTGGAGAAATGACATCAATAGAAACACGTGGAGCTGGATTTTAATTTGTGTAATAAGACAAAACAGTCTTGTTGTTTTCAACAGTTTTCACCTTGAAGAAATAAGTTACACAACTGATGTTTCAATACAAAGAGTTCGATGTTGTCTTGATATTTGTTAAATTTTATTTATTGAGAAATATGTTAAATAAAAAAATAAAAGTTTATTATTGAAAAAACAACACACAAAAAGTACCGAAAATTGGTACCGGATATTGGCACTGAATAGATTCAAACTTCAAAGGTACCCATCCCTATGTCTACAATACCTTAACCCCCCCCCCAAAAAAAAAAAAAAACCTTCATCCAACATTATTTATCCACAAATCTGTCCCGGTTAAACTATTTATAAATGTCTGCTTCCTGGTACAACAGTCGGCTCTGGAAGTGAGTAATTTTCTATTTTTTTAATCGAGTGGTTGAAGCAGAATGCAGCGTCCGAGTGCTTTCAGCACAAACACGCCCACAAACTTCAGACCAATCACACGTTACCGACATGCCAAAAGAGTCGTCCAAGTCGACGCTGAGAACACCAGTGATGTAATTTTCATCATGAAACTACCACAACTGGTGCCGACTTCAGCAGTTCAGAGGGAGTGTGAAGTGGGCTTTAGGATGAGGCTGTTTTAATGTTTCTATGATTTGTATCACAACAAAAAGTGTACCTTGAAAAGTAAAGCCCTATTCAGTGCTGGGAGTTACAAACAGCGGTGCACAACCATGCGCTTGAATACCACGTGGACCAACGCGCAGGGGCGGGGAAGGCACGACTGCGTCACTATTGGTGCGCATCCAGTGCGACACGTCAACTATAAACCTAGCTTTATTTATCTGAGTTTATCTGCTTCGTTAAGACAGATTTCTGTAGAAACAAACATGCTTGAAGACTCTTCATTAAACAAATAAATGGGCCAAAATTGGGTCTGTGTAAAGAAAAATCTAGATGCAGTTTAGTTTTATTTACAACATAATTTCCTCTATCAACAGCTCTATCAAAGCACTCTGGTCGACCGTCACATCTAATACATACTTTGTGGACGTATTTTGAGATTTTTGAGATCAGCCTAACAACTAATTCCTTACCTTCTTTTGCTTCTGTAGTTTCCTCACAAAATGGGTACTCATGCACCATCTGCAACATTGTGTTGAACTCTGTGGAGCAGTACCAGTCTCACATCAGTGGTGCCAGGCATAAGAACCAGTAAGTACACACAGGGATGTACAGTACCATTATCAATATTGATTTATAACCTTTTGTTGTTCATGTATGCAGATACATTTGTTAGTATCCTAACTGGTCACACAGATTATGTTTGCATGCTTTTATTTTGTGAATAATATAAAAATAAATGATTTGTTGATTATTTTACAAGGATATGCTAAAACAGTTTGGACATTTTTTTTGGTCCTCTTGTTCATTTTTAAAAATTTAGTCGTGTTTCAAACTAACTGTTTGGCCTTAGTAGCACACGTACCTGAAGCTTTTCATCAGCATTTCAGTTTGTTTAAAGGGAACCAGAAAAAAGTTTTTAGACATCCATGTTTCAGCTACAAGWCTATCTCTTAGCAGCTGCATGTGCCTCTGAACATGAGACTATTAAAATCTACTCTCACAGGCCACTTTATTATGTCCACCTGTCCAACTGCTCATTAACACAAAAGTGGAATCAGCCAATCACATGGCAGCAACTCAATGCATGTAGACATTGCCAAGACAATCTGCTGCAGTTCAAACCGAGCATCAGTATGGGGAAGAAAGGTGATTTAAGTGACTTTGAACGAGGCATGGTTGTTGGTGCCAGAAGGGCTGGTCTGAGTATTTCACAAACTGCTGATCTACTGGGATTTTCACSCACAACCATCTCTAGGGTTTACGGAGAAAGGTCCAAAAAACAGAAAATATCCAGTGAGCGGCAGTTCTGTGGGCGGAAATGCCTTGTTGATGCCAGAAGTCAGAGGAGAATAGGCAGACTGGTTGGAGCTGATAGAATGACAAGAGTAACTCAATTAACCACTGGTTACAACTGAGGTATGGTTCTGGTGGTTATGGTATACAGTATGAGGATGGGTAAAACCCATGTGAGCRGAGGCCTCATACGTGGGCCCATTACTCTCCCCAAAAGAGACACTGAGCTTTTAATCAAACCTTCGCGTCCCTCGGAAGAAGGACACCAGGTTAGAAACACTCAGTGTTCTAAGCTTCTCAGGAGCCATAAAAGGTTCTCCAAGAATTCTTTCCTTTTGACTACTCAGGGCCAAGCATTGGYCCAGGTAATGYAAAGAGGTCTGTAGTTCAGTGCCACAGGCATCGCACAAACCATTGTCATGGAGTGCCATCACCATTTTATGGCGATTGAGCAWGTTGTGCCCAGTTAGGAAWCCAACCAGCGTACTTAGTTTTCTTTGTCAGGGCAAGAAGGGCTTTTCCAACCGAGGTCTGCAGAAGAGCATCTCTGAACACACAACACATCAAACCTTGAGGAAGATGGGCTACAGCAGCAGAAAGACCACACCGGGTGCCACTCCTTTCAGCTAAGAACAGGAAACTGAGGCTACAATTCACACA
>NW_013952709.1:0-621 GCF_001266775.1 Austrofundulus limnaeus | reverse complement strand
GAGACCTGCAGGACTCAGGATCTGGTCTGGATTTTATCAGAGGAGACCTCCTGCAGGACTCAGGATCTGGTCTGGATTTTATCAGAGGAGACCTCCTGCAGGACTCAGGATCTGGTCTGGATTTTATCAGAGGAGACCTCCTGCAGGACTCAGGATCTGGTCTGGATTTTATCAGAGGAGACCTCCTGCAGGACTCAGGATCTGGTCTGGATTTTATCAGAGGAGACCTCCTGCAGGACTCAGGATCTGGTCTGGATTTTATCAGAGGAGACCTCCTGCAGGACTCAGGATCTGGTCTGGAGACTCAGTCCAGTAGAAACACAACTCATCTGGTCTCTGGAGTCCTGCTGAAGTCTGAACTGAACACACAAAGATCAGAACCAGTTCTCATAAGGCCAGGATACAGGAGAGTTCTGAGTCCAGTCATGGGGGGACACCTCAGTCCCACATGGTGAGATACTGGTCCTGGTCTGTGGACTGAAGTGGAACAGAACTGTGTTTTGGACCTCAGCAGGTCAGCGTGTTGGCCACCACCTGAGCCAACTGGCAGCGTGTGTGACCTACATTCTCACACTGTGTGTGTGTGTGTGTGTGTGTGTGTGTGTGTGTGTGTGTGTGTGT
>NW_013952708.1:626263-626514 GCF_001266775.1 Austrofundulus limnaeus | reverse complement strand
TGGGGCTGATATGTGGTTCCAGGCGGGAGAGAGCCGATGTTGGTTGGTTGGAGATTAATCCGGCGTTGGAGGGTGGTCAGGTCAGAATATGTATCCACAGGGAAGCAACTGAGCAGACAGATGAGGTGGTTCAAAAAACAGTCTTCAGAACTGATGAACTGGAAGGGTCCAACTCCAAGGACCTCGAAGGATTCCTGAAGGAGAGTCACAAGAATTGGGTGAGAGGCAGAACAAACTTGGATCAAAAAAAA
>NW_013952708.1:622235-623860 GCF_001266775.1 Austrofundulus limnaeus | reverse complement strand
GGTCTGAACCAGCTGATATTAATTTGCACTGACAAGGGGCAGGCTTGCTTTCGAAATTACTGAGAGAGTTCAGCTGGTGTCTTGGCTTACACCTCCCTTTCTTCGTGTGTTCAATACTTTTTCCCTGTGCCATTCCACATTATTACAAATAACTTCATTTCTGGACATTTATGGTTTGATTTCTTTGTATGTATGGATCACTTGGGTTGTTACCGACATCTGGTGAAAATTTCTTGTCATTAGCACCTCTAGTAATATATTTACTGAGAAAAATGGTGACATGTTCAATACTTATTTTACCCGCTGTATTTAGCGCTTTTCTAGCCATCCAGGACACTCAAAGCGCTTCACACTACAATCGGTGTCCTCATTTACCCATTCACACAGCACTCTATCAGATCTCCTACAAAGCTAACATGTACAATCAACTATGGAGACCAATCAGTGCCAATCACATTCATACACTGATGGGGAACACAGCAGGACCCTCCTCCAGCTGTCAGTGTATCAGTTATTCCCGTAATTTGAAGAAAACTGCATTTCTTTCTCTACGTCTCCGGAGAGCATGTAAAATCACCAGAACTAGTTGATATGACAGAATAATTACAACTTTCCTGATAGTAGCAACGCATTCCTGATAACTTCTCTCCATAGTCCTGAGATGCAACTTTGACTTCCTGTTTCCTACACGCATGCGTCTGATGTAATTGATTCTCCTCAAGTCAATTGATGGAAACATGGCTACTGAATTCTGAAGATGTAATAATAATGTTTAATAACTATGCAAGATTACACAACTTATAAACATATCTGACATAAATAAGCAAACTGGCTGAACACCTAACCCTAACCATGCATCACACACACTGAAGTCTTGAGTCCTTTTCTGCCCCACAACAACTAAATACATATCAGAGATAACTTGAATTAAATTTCTTTCATCACTGTTTTGCACTTTTTGTTGCTGCTGGTACTATAAAGACTTCACTTCACAGGTGAATTCTGTCAAAAAAAAGCTACTTGTTCAACAACTGAATGTCATCTACTCCAGTTTCTTCAGTTTTCTTTCACTGCACTGTTATTTTAAGTAGTTTCCATTTGGAGCCAGGTTTGTCATTTGAAGGTGTGTTTCCTAACAGCTGTTGCAGAAAACTGAAAAAGTGTAATTTGCTTGAACTGCTCATCCTTTTTTTGCCTCTCTTTGCTTTTCAGCTTTACATCATCCTTCAGCTTTCAATACTTAATCAGCTCGGTATTTAACTTAATAGATGGTAATTGTATTAACTACTGGGGAGAATCCTGTAGGAGTGAGCTTAAGGTGAATTAAGCTTTTCCCACATCTCTCATACACAAGGTTATGAGGAAACTTTTACCAAGGTATTTCTCATTACTTGTTAATATCTTGACTGTGCGAAGTGAAAAGTTACACAATAAGGGAACGTTCAGACGAGTTCAAGTTGATTCATAAAAGACTATGCAATCATTTATTTACACAAATTGAACAGATCATAAGTTACACTTGATTGTGGTCATTCCTAGAACAAGCGTCAGAGTTAAATGAGATAAAACCCGCGTCCGAATTTCAATTCACATTAAACTTAGATTACTCATGTATAGAACAGTAA
>NW_013952708.1:595373-621235 GCF_001266775.1 Austrofundulus limnaeus | reverse complement strand
GAATGACCTGTCATGGCCTAAATAGAGTTCAGTTTGTGACAGACTTCCTGTCCTCTCGTCAGGCCTGTCCGAGGCCTGCTTCGAGGCAGTAAATCTTGTTTCTTCACTCGAGGTGACCCCTACAATCCTAAGTAACATGAGTGGATTTTGTACCAAAGTTTAAACGTTATGGCCCAAGATTGCACTTTTGAAATAAAGATGAGCAAATTTAAATATTTTAATGCTATTTATTATCTCTTTGTTTTCACATCATTTCAGGGTTATAGCTTCAGATGCTCTCTGTCATAAGGCGAGCTTCCATGCAGGGGTCAAAGCACAGAGGGCACGTCTTTGGAATTACAGGAATTGAACTGAGAGGTTTGAAATGTCTATGGTGCCTCTGTGGCTGTTGTGAGAGAAAATTTGTTGTGCAAAAAATTTTGATMATTTTCAAAATTCCAACAAGACTGTGAGCCTCTGTGACTTATGCTGGAAAACAGAAGAAAAAAAAACTCTGCAAATGTTTCAAGATATTTTGGAGAATTTGTAGATGTCAGTCACAGTCACAGCTCAGTGAGACACTGGGTTTAGCATTAAGATTAGGTTGCATCTAGTTGTAAAACAATCTTTGCCAAAGGAAGAATACAGGGACGAGGGATCTGCATCATGAAGGGAAGCTGCATTATTTTAAAAAAGATTTGAGCTCAGCCCAGTAAAGAGCTCCAGTTCTGTGGTGCCTTGTTTATGCTGGACTATTTGTTTCATTTTTTAGTTGCGAGAGCTTCCTGATAAAGCACCGCGGTGAGATTACAGGCAGCGTGTATCCACCTCGAGCAGGGCCTCTCCCTGTGTTGAGATGATAAACTCTCATCAGGTTTGAAAAGACCATTTCCCAGCAGCTGTCTTCCAGTTTATATTAGCTTTTCAAACAACCAAGGATCAGACGGAGCATCAAGCTCAGGAGCTTTGAAAACAACTCCTGTGTGTCTTTTTTTTCCTACCCCAGGACCACCGTCTTCCAGGCTTTCAGAGGGAAAAATAATACTTGGATAAACAAAAATAAGCCCCACCTATTTCAACATCTACCTACTTTTTCTATCACCTTGCCTTTTCTGTCCTTACATTAACACACTATAGTAAAAGCAGTTTGATTTGTCTGTCCTGTAAATAAATACACAATCAACCTCCAATAAGCATCCCGTTTTTTATCATCACTTATTTCTTACTACATTTTTCAGTCACAGGAAGCTGCTTTCAGTAGTTTTGAGGTGAAAGTACCTTTTTGCAGTTGCCTCAACACACGAGGCTGCTGCACAAAATCGGCCCCAGACCTTCATCCTGCCACAGCGGAGGACCACATAAGTCAACGGTGAGCTGTAAAAATCAACAATCAAACCCACCAGGATGAAATGTTTTTGATTGCAGATAAAAATAGAGTCGTCATACACACATAACTCTTTGACGGGGGATGAGTGAGCGACGCTCAAAGATCTTGGCATGACAGACTGGCAGGCGGGAGAAAAACACTGAGGCGGAATGATTGGCTTCTCCTCTTTGATGTTTCTGTCTGGCTTTCTTGTGATGGTTGGTTACATCTTCAAAAACCCTTCTGTGTTGACAGTTGTAATGACCCCAAACATTTCATCTGTCACTTCTGAGCAGAGCTCTGACAACTTCCAAGTGAAAAAAAATAAAAAAAAATTGTCCTCTACAACCAGACTTCATGTCATGTCTCCACACCGATTCAGACGGACAGGAGTTATTCGTTTCTGTTTGTCGTGGACTTGTAGTTAGATGTAATTACACAGCAGAGTGGGTTTTAACTTTCAAATCTAGAAAAACAGCAAAAATCAATGTCAAAAACTTGGAAACAGAAAAGCAACAGCAGATTCATCAATGTTAATATTTTGCCCAAATGGTAAATTCAAAATAGTAAAAGGCCTGAACTCATATACTTATGTAGTCCCTATGTACTCTAAAGCACTTTACACTTCAACCATTGACCCATTCAGTCACACACTGATGATGGTAAGCTACARTGTAGCCACAGCTRCCCTGGGGCACACTGACAGAAGTGAGACTGCCATGYACTGTTGCCATGAGCTCTCTGACCACCACCAGTGTCTCGTCTAAGGACACAACAACTGAGACAGAAAGAGACGGTCCGGTWACAGGACGACCCCCCAAACCACTTCTTTATCCAACCCCCAGTAAAGAAACTAAAACCATTAGATGYACAGTTCTAAACAGCATGAAAATAAAATATTAAATAACACAAAAACCTTCAAATGGCTTCCCTCTTCAAACGTCATGTTTTATCTCTTAAATGTGATGTTTCCTGGTTCAGACAGCCCATGTGTAATACTAAACTCTGTCCAAGACAGCTATTACTATTCCTATTTGTATTTTAGTAGTTTTTATTTAAAAACCTAAACATCCATCCTCCTGTCTGAATATAGTTTTACTGGAACAGAGTTCTCATGTCGAGCCAGCCCTCAGTTCACCTCACAGCCCCTCTGTTGTGACACAGTTTAATGAATTTCACATCTACCTCTTCCAGTGTCGCTGATCTCCTCTCAATCCCTATCTTCCAGCACTMGTGCAGCTCTAAAACCGGACTGAAGCAGTTATGAAACTGGTTCATTCTGTACGAAACACTGATGTTTTTACCAATAAACATATTAAAATTTGGRCAGAGTCTGATTAAATCTCAGAATGAGAGTAAATAAAAAACCTTTAAAAGAACAGGTTGAATCTTTTACAAAGATTATGAACAATTAACAGCTCTACAGCATTACACAGCTGTTGCAGCTGAARTATTCTACCCAGGTTGCACTGTACGTGCTACAGCTAGCTGCTGCTGCCACTATTTGTGCTTGCCAATAACCATAAGCATACATGTCAACCCCGTTTGAGCGTTTACCTGTATACTGACCTTCAGATGTCCGTAAAGTTCACTAAATATCCATAGTACTCTCACACAATACTAAGGGGGCGGAGCTTGGGGGTTGGTGGGGTCTGCAGCAAAGCAGGTACAGTTTACAGCGGGGAAAGGGCAAATTCAGCTTCACGTTGCCARCTCTAACAAGCAAAATAAATATCCATGAGATTTTCTCAATTTGGCTGTTTACATGCAAAATGGGGGGAAATCTGTGTAATTTGTGGACCATCTGTACGAGTGCTGTCTATAACAGGTAAGATAGTATTTGTTCATAAACTTTCCACAGAACCTGACTTTAAAAGATTGAACCGTTCCTTTTAACGAAATCTAAAATTGCATCAGTCAAGTAGGATTTGAAAGTGTGCATCTCAAAAACATTTTAAAACTAAAGTGTGACATCAGAATGTGAAGAATTCCTGAATCATAAGTGGGATTTTTAAGTTTTACCATTTTTAGGTGAGGTTAAAATGCTTACCTGACACTTGCCAATTCCGAAATTATATACAAGCTTAATTGAAATGAGATGTTTAAAATGTTTTTTTTAACATATAATAAAATGCACTGAGCATAAACTGACTCAACATTCCAATACTTTTATTCTGTTTATTGTAAAGACAAAGAAAATGAAAGCATGGTGGGTCAGCCAATGTTAAACTGTGCTAAAAATGTTTTAATTTTAACTGTTAATTGTTGTTTCGGCCTTTTCATTAAAAAAATAAATCTTAAAAGATCAGTCGACTTAAAATGTTGCATCTTTTGTTCTGAAGTCAATAAAAATGAAGCAAATGTTTTAAATCCACACWTCTTCTTTCTGAGTGCATGTACAGGACAGCACCGTGACGCTTGTATTTCATAATCAGGACATTATTTGCTGGGGATGAGTTTGCAACTCAAACATCAACAGACTGTCAGAATCAGCTTYTCATCTGAAGGCAGGAATGGCTGAAAYGGSTGAATTCAGTCRATCTTCTTTCCTTTTCAAACCTTCGGCCCCCATCCTTTGCAGTCTTCATRAAACCTGGAATGTGCTTCAAAGAATGTACACTATCTCTCCTCCATGAATAAAACATCTGTCATTCATCAGCCCGTACAGTATGTGCCGATTTAACAGAGCATGACAGCTCTGAAAGGCAGACTCTACAGAGTCCTGCAAAGAGTACAAATCCAAGCAAGTGTCATCTGTCTGCCTTTGGAGCTCACGCTGCTTCATTCAGACACGTTCAAGAAGAAAGAGGGTCAGGGATGCAAGTATGTTAGCCATATGATGCTCAGGATGTTGAGAGAAGGCTGCTCAAAGACGATTTCACAGCTATTCTACAGATCTGTCAGGACCCAAACGTCTGCATTAGACAGCTGGGACTCCGTTAGCCTGCTGTCAAACTGTTTCCTGCTTTTAAGATAGAAAATGTCTGAATGAGTCTACTGTATTAGCACAACTGGTAAATCTCAGGACAATGCACAATGATGTGCTGACAGGTATTTTTTCCCTGTTTGTCACTTCTTCATATTTGTAAAATATTGAAATTCAAATGCAAAAATCATCTTCATTACAGAAACGTTGGTGGCTAACCGATAGTAACACGGTGTGTGTTAATAAAGCTAAAAATAAATGAAGAGAATATAAATGTTATGACAGTTTATATTACAGTTTTACTTCATTTAGTCATTAAAAGTGATCGTGTCTTTAATGTCTGATTTTGTTTTACATGTTTGGTTTAGAAATCCTTACAAATACAGATTAATGTGACAGTACGTGACATAATGTTTGTGACATTTTTGGCTACGAGAACATCATTCTCATATGTTTGATATTTATTATTTCACTTGCACATATTCTAACGTGACGCAAGTGCAAACTACACTGCCAGAATCATCCTCAAAATGATGTTGACAGCATATATGGTCATTGGTTAAGAGAAGTTATGTCTTACATTCATTTAGAGAAGATTAGATATACTGTTAGGGGATCTGTAAACAAATTCTTTGAAATCTGGCAGCCATTTATATCTTACGTAGAAAAATCTTCAGTAGATAACTTTATCTAATGGTCAAATAATGGTTCTTTGTACACAAACCTGTGTTTTTTTTTCTTATAGATACATGAATATACGTTGTATTTCTATTTATGTTTTGTCAGCAGATCCGGTATAGGTGGGGAGGGATGGGAGGGTTTTTTAGGGGTGTGTTTTTTTCTGTTAGTTTGTTTTTTGTTTGTGTTTTTTGTTAAAAAACAATAAAAAAGCTTTGAAAAAAATGATGTTGACAGCTAAACTGACAGGAAACTCTGGCTTTTCCATAAGAAGACCTTTATCATAAAAAAAATCTGACTGTTTCTACAATGAAAAAGCAAAACGTTGTCTTGAATTCAGATCACTCTACTGGAGCTGAAATCAGACGAGGTCAAGTACTTTCTCATACACATTTTTTGTTTTCTTTTATTTATTGTTAAAATAATTCAGATTTGAATACTTAAAAATATTTAAAATGGGAATCCAGTCCAAATTTCCTTTTTGATTCTGTGTTTGATAACAAAAGTACATTAATTTATATTTAGGGCCAGGGATCCCCTTTAATTATATAATTAAATGCGTAAGAGCACGTGTCTAACTGTTGGCCATGATCCAGGATTGAGGTATTTTTAATGTTAAAGTAAAGCTTATACTGCCCCCTCCTGGCTGAAAGCGCCGCGGCGGGTTGTTGTTGTTGTAGTGTCACCGCCTCACCGTTAGGCGTCGCTGTAACAAGTCGACTTTCTGAGCTACTTCCGCTAACCCATCCTAGCTAGCAGCAGGGCGGCTAAACCACAACACAAACAATGGGCAAGAAGCACAAAAAACACAAGTCCGACAAACATGGATATGAAGGTATTTTGTTTTCTACAATTGAACATTTTATGTTTATTACACTCTTTTTGATTTTTCTTTAAAAAATAAGTAGAATTATCTCTTCGGTCATTGTTCTGTCACGATAATGATTAGCATTAGCTCGGACTGCCAGTAAGCTGATATTTAAATGCTCATGTCTCATTTGATGCTCACAGATTACGGAGACCGGCCGCTGAAGCTGGTGTTAAAAGTGTCCGGGAACGAAGTGACGACAGGAAGCTCCAGTTTAGACACTTTTTACGAGGACCAGCTGGCAGACGGAGACAAAACCAAGGAGAAAAAGAAGAAAAAGAAAAAGGACAAAGAAAGAAGCTTCTCATCACCAGGGGAAGAAAGAGGGAAGAAGAAGGTAAAGAGGGTCATTTAAAGACGCACGTTTTCTAACTTTACAGGTGGCAGGAGCGACTGTTTTAGTCTCACCTGAGACATTTTTACTATTTGTTGCATGTTAGATGACGAAGAAGAAAAAAGGGCAAGTAGCAGAGGGAGAAAACGACAGAGATCCCTGCAGGACCCCTATACGTTCAGAGCTGGATAAACTAGAAGGTATTCTTAAATAATCCCAGCATTTATTGTCTCGATGTTTATTCTCTAATATGCTTTTGTTGCTGTTCTCAGCTGAAAAAGAGCAGAGCCCTCTGCAGGAAGCTTTGAATCAGCTCATTAGGCAGCTTCAAAGGTGCAGTATTGATTACAAACATGTCTCTTTTTTAATTGTTGCATATCAGCATGTTTCTGTGCTTCAATGAGCATTTTAAGGATCAACCAATGTAGCTTTTTTGTGTGTAATTTTGGTGCAGCTAAAGACTTTTTTTTTTGTAGGAAAGACCCCAACGCGTTCTTCACGTTTCCAGTGACAGACCTCATTGCACCTGGTTATTCTTCAATCATCAGACGCCCTATGGACTTCAGTTCAATGAAGGAGAAAGTAAAGAAAGAATGCTACCAGTCTTTGGATGAACTCAAGGTACATGCGTGACTGCTTCACAACGCTGCTGGTTAGAAGGCAGTGTTGTTTCATGTTTCATTAATGTCAAAGAAAATAATGACTCAAAAGCTGTAAAATGGCCAAGCGTTAGATTTATCTTGATTTCTTTTCAATTTAAAAATGTTAAAAATGTCAGATGCTACTGTTTTTGTCTTATTTTCGTATGTTTAACGCTGAATTTTTGTCTTTGATACAGATGGATTTTAGGATCATGTGTCAGAATGCCATGATTTACAACAAACCTGAAACGATCTACCACAAAGCAGCTAGAAAACTTTTACATTCTGGGTTGAAGATCCTGAGCCAGGTATAAAAACCTCTGAGCAGTTTTACCTTGTTCAGTCAGACCAGAGGCCTCACCTGTGAAACAGTGCACCGCTTTCCATACTGACAAAAAAATGTGAAAGTGCACACTCACAGAAATATTCAGATTTATCAAACCAAGGCTGAGCATGTTTTTATCTTTGTTTAGATTATATGTTTGTTTGTGGTTATGAGCACAGAGAACCTACAGCAGCAGACTAATTACACATGATTTATGTAACAAACAAAGCCAAAATGCAAAAGCTTTTTGGAAGAAAACCTTTGTTGATGCTCAACTTTCATCAAATTCTATAAAGTGAGAATCAAAGTTCAGACGTCAGGCTGACCTCTCATCTTTCACTGGTTCATCTTCAACATCTCACATCTCTGTGGCGGAGTGGTTGGGGGAGTCGCCCTGTAACTGGAGGGTTGCCGTTCCAGCTGTCTCAGGTGTCGTGTCCTTGGGCAAGACACTTCACTCGTCAGACGTTTTTAACATCTTCATTTTCTGTTGCTTTGTTGTAGTTTTTCTGATGTGCTTAGCATCTTTTTTTTTTCTTTATAACCCAGTTTGGCCCTATCTTCAGCTGTCAGACGGACTCAGATGGTAAAAGGAATCTTCATGTTGTTGTTTTTTCTGATGCTTGCAGAGACTGAGCACAGGTTCAGCTTTATGGGGTGTTTGTGTTTAAAAGGCCAACTGCCCTGCATGTTTTCAACTCACGATAATCCTGAGACGCCTCCTTCCTGCTTGGGTGTCGTTTGTGAAATGACTGAAATGGAAGGAAGAGGTGTTGTGCCTGTGAGCCAACAGTTGCTTCACTCCTACCAGTAGTGCTGCTGTTTGCTAATTACACAACACGGGCCTTGTGTGTGAGTTCACATTGTTGCAGGACTCGACTGCCTCGACTGGTTTCTGTGTGAACCAAACAGATGTTTGTTTTTATGACCGGAATGTGGAGCCATAGTTTTGAGATGGGCGAGTTGCTGCCAGTGGCTGTAGAACCCTTCACAGATTAATGGATATAAATATTTAAAGTCTGAAGGATTTTCTTGCTGCATATAGAGTTATATTTATTTTCAAACTGTGAGAGGTGATTACAGTTCAGTCTTTGAAGCTTGAAAAGAAAACGCATTCACACCMAGCTGGTTTTCACTAAGCTTTGTGCGCCACAAAACGTCCTCATGTCAAGTAATTAAACCTTTTTAAAGTAGATTGTTGGCTTGGTGACGGCTCACCGTCACATTTGTTCCGTTTACACTTCGACATAGTTTTCATCATTTCTGGATGTGACAGAGGAACGTGCTGCACTTCACCCAGGGTTTCATGCCTCACTGTGGGAACGCCCTGGGCTGGACTGATGGCGTTCCCATATTGAGACATGAAATGATGTTCAGAGGACAAGGGTGACGCAAGTCGCCTGAGGTTTTTGAAACTGCTGCTGTCCTAATGGTGACGTTTGACACAAAGCCATGTTAGTGTTTCAGATTAGTAATTGCATTGAAGATTAAAGGCCTAGCATTCCTTGAGATGTCGCCTGCCTCTTTTCAGGGAGACTTAAGACTCTCAGCTACTACCACATCAAATTCTACTTCAGTGTCTGTACAGTTGCTGAGGTTATGGTTGTTTATGTGTTTTCGAAAGTAAGTTGTCTGGGGCGGCCATCTTGAGTTGGATTGGCTCCAAAAGTGAATCAGTTGGAGGCGTACATCCAGAGATTACATTCTGAGAGTTTTATTAAAATCCATCCACTGGCTTCTGAGATATTTTGCTAACAGACACAAACACACGAACAAAAACATCCTTCACCTTTCAGTGGTGAGTGATTAATTAGAATAAACAGAGACCTTACTGAGGTTGAATCATACAAGACTTGCTTTTGCAGAACTGCGACAGACGAGGGCAGCAGAGAGCAGCACAGCGTTCAAAAAGTCCTTTTCTTTCTACTCATCGCTTTGTTTACTTTTCTTCCCTGTTCTGTCTCTTCAATAGGAGCGGCTGGACAGCCTGAAGCAGAGCATAGATTTCATGTCGGGCCTCGATCCTTCCACCAGACAGCCTCTGAAGTCAGAGGAACAAGTGGCCGGCAGCCTGGACCAGAACAAGGAGGGAGCAGCGAGCTCGGGGAGCAGCGAGCGCTCGCAGACACCCAGCACGCCCAGGTGCTCCAGCATGCAGGCGTCACACATTCCAGCCGTCCTCACAGCTGTGTTTTCATGACTGCAAAAGCCTTAAAGTGAGAGCTGACCTCTCACGGCCACCTCAGCTGGTGTCAGAGTGACGTGTTGTCAGGTTTCACCGTGCTACAAGTGAATCTCCTCAGAAACAGCGTGTGGCGTGCCGTGGAAGGCACCCGCTCGGCCGCAGCACAGCGTGGCTTCCTTTGAATCMGACTCTTCAGAGGGTTGGTTTTCCACTGTGGAGCTGGAGGCTGAGAATGTGAGGAATGCCCGACAACAAGCTGGGACTTGTTTACTTTCCTGGCTGTACATCTTTTACATCGGTTTTGTTTCCATCTGAGTCAACACGACCTGTTGACTGAAGGAACTCGTTACACAAGGGCTCACTGTCGCAGGAGCAACATGAGAGTTTGTTGCTGCGCCAATGTTGAACTCAGCTTTTTGTTTCCAGAGGAACAAAAGTCTCGATGACATCCAATATTGACAAACATTTCCGAGTTGATGCAAAGAGAAAACGCAGGCGTTCAATCGTTGACGTTCATCTAGATTTCCTTTCTTCAGCTTTTTCTTTTTTTTTATATATTGCCGTAGAATCAACAATTGTTTCTCATGGTCAAACTGTCTCATCCTTTTTTTAATTTGTTTCTTTTGCAGACAGGACAAAGACATCAAGGACGAAGCAGCAAAGGCTGAGAAAGAGCTAGAGGAAATCCGCAAGGTCATCGTGGACTCTGGAGGAAAGCTGTCTAACAGAGTGCTGCAGTGTGATGTGAGAGCAGGAAAATACACAAAGATTTATCTTTTTCTAATAAGATCTGCTTTGAAACAAATAACCAGAGGACCTGAGTCGTTTAAAATGACTGTTTTAGCTTAATGAGAATGCTCTTGTTTTTAACCAGTTTTCATGGTTGACACATACTGGATGACATTCTGACACTGGGTTTTTAATTATTGACAATGTTTTTCTCTTTTAGTTGGAGTTTGTGAGGCAGAAGTCTGATGGCTCCACCACTCTGGCTATCCTCAACCCAGCTGATCCCTCACCGGGGGGTAGGTCCTTCCAGCTTATAACCATCGCTTTTTCATTAGCCTCATTCATGAGACAGCTCTGTGAACTGGCCTCACACACCAGTTCATCTTTAAGCTCCCTCAGGTCCTTCATATCCAGCGGGTAAAATAAGTATTGAACACGTCACCATTTTTCTCAGTAAATATATTACTAGAGGTGCTAATGACATGAAATTTTCACCAGATGTCGGTAACAACCCAAGTGATCCATTCATACAAAGAAATCAAACCATAAATGTCCAGAAATGAAGTTATTTGTAATAATGTGGAATGGCACAGGGAAAAAGAATTGAACACACTTACTGAAATTTATCTAATACTTTGTACAAAAGTCTTTGTTGTCAATGACAGCTTCAAGACGCCTCCTGTATGGAGAATCTAGTGGCATGCATTGCTCAGGTGTGATTTTGGCCCATTCTTCCACAAACAGTCTTCAAATCTTGAAGGTTTCGTGGACCTCTTCTATGAACTCTGATCTTTAGTTCTTTCCATAGATTTTCTGTTGGATTCAGGTCAGGTGATTGGCTGGTCCATTCCAGCAGCTTTAGTTTCTTTCTCTGAAACCAACTGAGAGTTTCCTTGGCTTTGTGTTTGGGCTCATTGTCTTGCTGAAATGTCCAGCCACGTTTCATCTTCATCATCCTGGTAGATGGAAGCAGATTTTTATCAAGAATGTCTCTGTACATTTTTCCACTCATCCTTCCTTCAATTATTTGAAGTTTGCCAGTACCATATGCTGAAAAACAGCCCCACACCATGATGTTCCCACCTACAAACTTCACTGTTGGTATGGTGTTTTTGGGCTGATGTGCAGTGCCATTTGACCTCCAAACATGATGTGTATTCTGGCATCCAAACAGTTCAATGTTGGTCTCATCTGACCAGACTATATTCTCCCAGTATTACACAGGCTTGTCTAAATGTTGTGCAGCAAACTTTAAAGGAGCTTCAACATGCTGTTTCTTCAGCAGTGGAGTCTTGCGTGGTGAGCGTGCATACAGGCCATGGTGGTTCAGTGCATTACTTATTGTTTTCTTTGAAACAATCGTACCTGCTAATTCCAGGTCTTTCTGAAGCTCTCCACAAGTGGTCCTTGGCTCTTGGACAACTCTTCTGATAATTCWTTTCACTCCTCTGTCAGAAATCTTATGAGGASCACCTGGTCGTGGTCAGTTTATGGTGAAATGATGTTCTTTCCACTTCTGAATTATGGYCCCAACAGTGCTCACTGGAACCTTCAGAAGTTTAGACATTCTTCTGTAACCGATGCCATCATTATGCTTTGCAACAATAAGGTTGTGAAGGTCTTGAGAGAGCTCTTTACTTTTACCCATCATCAGATGGTTCTTGTGTGATACCTGGCCATCATTTGGGACTGAACCAGCTGATATTAACTTGCACTGACAAGGGGCAGGCTTGCTTTCTAATTACTGAGAGAGTTCAGCTGGTGTCTTGGCTTTCCATGCCTTTTTTACACCTCCCTTTCTTCATGTGTTCAATACTTTTTCCCTGTGCCATTCCACATTATTACAAATAACTTCATTTCTGGACATTTATGGTTTGATTTCTTTGTATGTATGGATCACTTGGGTTGTTACCGACATCTGGTGAAAATTTCATGTCATTAGCACCTCTAGTAATATATTTACTGAGAAAAATGGTGAGGTGTTCAATACTTATTTTACCCGCTGTATCACAGGTGAAGCCAGACAGTTCCCCCTCACCTGGATACACTCAGTTAGACAGCGACACATTTATTGAGAGGTAACATACTGTAGCGATCCTCTTTGTAGTTGATTTTTTTTTAAACTACCTGCATCGTAGCTGTGCTGCATCCTCCTCAATATTCCCTCGGTAATAAACGTGTTTGTTGATGTTTAATGCTGCGAGCGGGGCGGTCGCTCACTGATGTCATCAGTGTTTCTTGGACAGAACAGGTCTCAGCCCTGGACTGAGCTGTTTTGTGAAAAGAGGCTGTTGATTCTGTCTCGGTAATTAAAAATGACTTCTTATCATTCATGTTTTCTAAAAGCCTGAGTGGATTTTTGATTGGGCTCTTTTTAAACCAGATTTTATGACCGCTCAGCTTCCAGCTTTTGGAAATAAAGGATTTTCTCAGCCCGCCTCGTGTGTAAAATCTGCATTAATCTTTAAAACGGTTGCATTTGCGAACGCGACGTAAAGTCGCTCTCTAAGAAATTATTCTGATTCTCATCAGGCTTTTCAGATCTTATGAACATATCTGAGTGTTTAAATACAAGCAGGGGGTTGAGAGAGTTGAAGAAATAAGCTCTTATGTTCTTCCAGATGTGGGCTACTGTCCGGTGAAGCTGGGCATGATGTCCAACCGGCTGCAGAACGGTGTGAACGCTCTGCAGAACTTCAGGGAGGACAAGAGGAACAGGATGACTCCAGGTCCTGAGCTGGTCTCTCTCTCCTGTATCAGCAGTTTAAGTATCAGTTAATAAGCCTTCCTGTGTTCACCCGCCTCCCCACAGTGTCCTATTTAAACTACGGGCCGTTCACGTCCTACGCGCCCACCTTCGACTCGAGTTTCGCCAACATCAGCAAGGAGAACTCTGACCTCATCTTCTCCGTCTACGGAGAGGAGTCCAGTCTGCAGGGGTCAGACAGGTACAGATTTACACACAGAAACATGTTACAGTGACACGTCAGCTGTACAGAGCCACACGCCAAAACTGGTTCAACTCCATGGAGAAGGAATGAGCTGCCTGAAACACTTTGTTTTTAATTATCCATTCTTTTGTCTTTAACTGCTTTATTCAAAGTTTGATTTGATTAGTGACTAGAAACTCCACATTATTATCCTCAAGAAATACACCAAACTGAATATTTTGAAAGGAGAAAAAAAAATATTTCTGGTTTTGGAAGACAAAACGTTGTGTAATAATCTCCATAACCGCTGAACTTCAACACACTTAAAACAAATGTTTGGTTGTTTCTGTATGTGTTTTACAGAACCCATGAAAAGTATGGGTTAGTTAATCCTCTTTACAGTCAGCAGCAGGTGATATTAATAAAAGATCATTTAAAGAACAAGGAAAAACAAATGAATCAAATCTCCTCCTGTATGTGGGTGAAAACCTGAAAAGCTGAATAAGGGATTTAGTGTACTGAGTGCTGTAATTTAGCTTAATTGTATCTAAAATGTATCTATGTGATGATGATCACTTGATGAATCTTGTTCGTCTTCATATATTATATTTTAAAGGTTTATTATTGATGGTTCCTGCTGTCTCAGTCCCTCTGTGCAAATAGAAAGTCCCAAATTTCTCCAGGAAGTTTTACTGCAGTTAAAATCAACAGCTTATTAATTTTAGTCAGCGAAGTGAAAAAATAAAACACTAGAGTAAAAATAAAGTTGTGTTATGGTTGTGTGTGTGTGTGGCAGCTTGTCTGACTTCCTGGCCAAATCAGATGAGTACGTGTACAAGCTGGCAGACAATCTTCTGGACGCTATGACCAACGGAGAGCATTCAAGAGCCCTGAAGGAGGCTGAGCTGGTAATGAGCCATCCAGAGCTTTTTACTCCTGATTCTAATACCACAACATTAAATGATTCATTCACTAATTTGTGTTTTTTGCTTTTTCCTTTTTAAATCCATCCAGCAGCCAGAGGAGACCACAAACACACAGGAGGACAAGRGTGACCTGGAGGTGAGAGACTGATAAACTCCTCCTTTTACTCTCTGCAGTTAAAGGCCTCTGTTGATCACTGAAGCTCACCCAACCGTGTAAGAACAAACATGGACACAAGCGCAGAACGCCGTGTGTGTAGCCACTCGTCCTGCTGCGCTGCCGCTCGTCATGTGCGCTCGCTCTAACGCCCTGCAGGAGGCTCCTTCCTTTAATTTGTGCTCTTTACGGCCTCTGCTGATGGTTCCTGCTTCAGCCAGCTGTGTCAACACAGCAGGGACCCCGCCGTCAGCTGGGATCCAGCCTCACATGGAAAGAACGTTTCCCTCCACCAGACATAAAGGCCGCTCTCTCGCGGTCCGCAGTCGGGAGCGTTTGGAGGGAACTGTGTTTCCCTTCATCGCTGGCCGGCTGCAGAGCTGAATCGCTCCTAACGGCAGCGGAGGAAACCAAAGGACCGGCCCCCCTGGAGCCAAACACACAGTGACCCTCTGTGCTGGCTGTTTGCTGTTCCTGGCCGTGCTCCAGTTTACACTCATCCCCCGCTCGGCTGATGCAGCTTTTCATTCGGTTTTGAGTTTTATTGGAGCAGAGAGGGCAGCATGACACAAAAAAGAGGCTTCAGGAGGCCTTGATGTTCCCCCCTTTGGCACGTCAGCTGTCCGGGCTGGAATGCCTTTTTCTAATCTGACCCAGCATCTTGTTTCCCCTCCGCCTCTCGTAGGTACCGGAGCCCGACTCGTCCACCAAGCTGGACTTCCTGCGCTCTGCTGCGGGCCTGGAGACGGAGGAGGAGCTCTCTGGGGGTAATGACCTTTGTTTTACTTTTATAGCTGGGATTAACTGCATTTTAATGAACTCTTGAAGTGTTTTTAAAGACTTCTTCCAGCTCCCTCAGACAAAGCAATCCTTCATAAAGGACTACACATTTATCTCTTTCAAAAAAAAAAGTTGGGAAAATATTTATACAGCCAACACTGCATCCAGTTTTAAATGTTTAATTGGCCTAAATGGAATAAAAAGTGTTGGACACAGCTAAACAAAACCTCTAATCCACTAAACAAGAATCTTAGCTCTGCTTATGCTAAACTGTTAGATAAAAAAAAATTAGTGGAAGCTAACGCTAACCGCTAAGTCATATGTCACTCAGCCCGTGTCACACGTCTTCATCTCCTTCCAGTTGAAGTTTTCTATTGGTTTAATTTGAAGGTGGGTAGGATCATTCTCAAATCATGGCTCTGTCTAACTTATGATAATTCCAGTTCATCTGTTTCAAAGTAAAAGCATTTTGATAAACTTTTGTAATTTTATAAATACAGTTGGAAGTTAGTCAAACAACAAATAGCAAATACTTTCCCTATCATATTTTATATGTAGTCAGTTTTTGTATTTATTTAATTAATATTAACTGTTCTTTAATTTCTTCCACACTCTTAGTTTGAAGTTTAGCTGCTAAAGATGCTACATGCTACACTCTCTGTGCCCTGACACGTTCAGCACAGCTTGTAAGAATAGTTTTAATTTAGAAGCTAATATAGTGGAAGCTAATTTAGTGGAAGCTAATTTAGTGGAAGCTAATTTAGTGGAAGCTAATTTAGTGGAAGCTAATGGACCATTTTGTAGTTTTTTGAACCTAGCTCTTCTGGGTCACAGATCAACTGATAAAAATCTGAGGATGCTAGGAAAACTCCTTTGGAATTGTGCAAATTCAACAAGCTCAAAAAGCAGATTTATAGCTTAAATATTTGTGAAAAATCTCACCTATGATCCTGAAGGAAAGTTTTCCAAGTTTGAGGTTTGCTCGCTTCATGCATTTGTGACAAGTCGTATCTATGAAATGGTCTTTTTAGTGGAAGATACTTTAGCAGAAGCTAATCGGTCCTCTAAGTTTTTTAAAGGTAGCAAAAAAATAAATAAACCTCCAATCCACTAAATGAGAAGTTAGTTCCACCGTTGGTGAAACTGTGCCCACCACTGCAAACAAAATATTGTCTTGTAGATAAAAGTTAGTAAAAAAAAATACACAATTATAGGAAAATGAATCGTTTAAAGCTATAAAATGTGCAATGAGCTCGTCATGTTGATCCCTCTTTGTGGGACTGACTCTGATGGTTTGTATTCAGGAAGAATGGAAGCACTATGTCGGCAGGGGGGGGTTACCCTAATGTAATGGGACGACCTCGGAGGAAGCGATAACTGTGTGTGCGTTTGTGTCCTCCCACCCTGATCTGTTTCAGAGGCGCTCCACTTCCAGCAGAAACTGGACGAGACTACAAAGCTGCTGCGCGACTTGCAGGAAGCTCAGAGGGAGCGTCTGAGTGCCAAGCAGCCTCCTAACATGATCTGCCTTCTGGCTCCCACTGCCAAGGAGCTGGAGCTGGGTAAGGACCGCCTTTGTTCCTCTGCTCAGTCCAGCTGTAACAGGCCTTCATTTACCTCCTGCAGTATTCATCTTACACAGATTGGGGGTGGGGTTCATCCGGCTTTAGACAAGAATTTGCAGTTAGACATGGATCAGATTCAAATCACCGAATCTCCTTTTTCCCACGTATATGAGAGTGATTTAATAAATTTTATATAATAAACGCCATGTTTTTGTAATTTAGGGGGGAGACTTGTTTGTGTAGTCTCACAGCTAAAGGCTTTGGCTGTAGGTTTTATTTGCTGTAAAAATAGACAAAAGGCTCTTTAACTCATGACTAGTCCCCTCCTGTTTTTTTATTTTTATATAAGCTCCATGCTCTAATCTCCTGCTGTATTGTTTCTGTACGTTCCACCTGTACAGCTGAGAAGGTGACAGGAAACCTGACCCAGCTGACTGGTCAAGTGGCCCCACGTGACGTCAGCAGCATCCACAGCATCAGGAAGGCTATGGGTGTTGCTGTCCCTCCAGAGGAGTTACCGGAGCCCCTCATAGACCTCACTACAGGTGCGTCTCCTCACAGCTGCGCTCCATGTTAACCTCAGTGAGGCTTCATGGAGGAAAAATTCTAAATTTGCCTGTAAATCACAGAATTCAGGCAATTCAATGTTTTTTTGTTTGTTTGTAGTGATGGAGACGAGTGAATCGATGGAGATTTTACCAACCTGCTCAGATGTTCCACTGGTCACTGTGAAATAATCTTCAACCATCCACATTCAATGTAATAACTTAAATTTTGTAAAAAAAGTGTTTTTTGTGTTAATCAATAAACTTTTTTTTTTTAATAAAACCTTGGTTGTTGTGTAACCGTGCATGACAAACTGCAGACTTAAGAAAACATTTATTACATTCTGTATCTGTACAAAAAGTCAACGTCACAGTTGTTCACAAAATTGCCAGTATGCTATTATGTAATCGTAATTACAGACGAGATGTTTGTGTCGGACGAATAAGGCCACAAGACAGAGTTTCAGAAGCACTGAGGGTGTTCAGGTGATAATAAACCCATCCACAGCAGGCAGGTTGTTGGATCACACAGACGGAGGACATGCATCAGACTTCCACCATCGCAGCGTGGATGGAAACGAGAAGCAAAAAATACCAGAGATTTGTTTTTCAATACGTGAGCAGAATGAACCAAACCGATGGATTACAAACTGTTTTAAAACTTGTCCTAATGAAACACAATGTGTGTTTTTGTCATTTATTAGTTCAGGTTTAAATGGTTATTATGGCTAAAATGCACAGCTGGACCTTAATTAAAATAATGTGAGTAAGGTTATTCCACCTGAACCTAAAGCTATGAGGGTTTTAGGAATTTTAATCTTACTAAAAAAAAAGGGTTGCATCAGTAGATCCTGTTTTTAAGTGGGGGAAAAAGAAGTTTCCAGAACATTTTCTTTCCTTCAATGTGTTCAGAGTGCAAATTTCACAACAAAAGTCCTCTCGGCACACAAGTTCTAATAAACCATCCAATTCAACCAAATTCATTCTGATCAAATTTAGAATAAATTACTGTTTTGCGAAAATCAAGAGCAAAAAATGTGTTCAAGAATAATCTAACTTGGCATTATTCCAATACATGTTTTTTTTTATCACATTAAGATGGAGACAAAAAGTACAAAAGTAACAGATCACAAGACATGTTTGTGAATTTAAAAAAAAGATGCTGATTGTACCAACTGTTTTCTCCCGGTCTCCTTCGGTGAAATCCAGCACACGATCGAAAAAGCAGTTCATCCAAATCTTTTTTTTTCTTCTCTCAGTAACACCACAGTGTTCCTGTCTGTGATGTGAAGGAGTCTGTAAACTCGTGTACGAGAGTCTGCGTTCAGCTCAGTCCGGGCCTCAGCTCAGGCTCATGCCTTGCTGCTTGCTYGTGTCAGTGCACACAAAGAAGGTCTTTAGCTCCCCTTTCCCCTTCACGTTGATGAGTCCTCGACACTCACAGGAGTAACCCAGCCGGTTCAGCACCGCGGAGGTCTCCTCTGTTACCTAAACGGCAAAGAGACGGAGTGGTTTTATTACAGGTTGAGAGCTGTTGTATTAATAGTGAAGTAGTTTGTGTAGAGTGGAAAAGCTGCAAAAAAGGGACAGAGTAACGTGGCGAAATCTTTTTCTGTTGCTTAAAAATTGAAACAGAACACTGTCCTGTGGCTGTTGACATGAATACTGAAAATCAAATTTAGGGTCAAAGTTATGTGTTGAATATACCTGGATCTTTCCCAGCTCTCCGGTGCTCTCCATCCTACTGGCTACATTCACCGTGTTGCCCCAGATGTCGTACTGGGGTTTCCTGGCCCCGATCACACCAGCTATCACTGGACCATAGTTAATTCCTGCATGGGGCGAAAAAAGCCACAAAAAAATCATCTGTAACCTATAAGTAAGAGAAATGGTAAAGTTTTTTTAAGTGTCCATTTTATTGAAAATAAAGATTCTAAACTGAGCTAAAAGAAAGTAAGAAAACCAAATCTGTTTGCAGTAAGCACACATCCAAAAGAGGCTTTCATTTAATTTTTTTTATTCCATCTGCAGTGTAGACATCTTTAAATCAGCTAAAATTTTCACAAGTTGAGTAAAAATATCTAAGTGTGACAGGGCCTTTTTATGGGGACCAAAGACTGGTCCTAAAATGATGGAACTCAATTTGTGAGTGGGGGGTTTAAGATTAAGGCATGAATTGAGTTAAAGGCTAGATTTCAAGTCAGGTGTGTACTGGGGCAGGTTTAGGTTTAGGGTATAGAAATGACTGGAAGTCAATGCAAGGTCCCCATGAGGATAGAAAAACCAACCTGTGTGTGTGTGTGATGAAATCTAAGAAGAATCCAATGTGGAAACCTTTTAACAGAACCACTCTGTGATATTTATGTGATGATTTATATGATGTCCTCTTTAGTCTGTGTGTCTGAAATGGCTCTCTGCTGTTTCTCTCGTAGACTCAATCCTGTGAGGCTGTAGGACTTTAGATCCATCACAGTGAAGCTGCTGAGGCTTACATAAGGGCGACAGCTTCATAACTTGGTATCAGTGAATGGTACCACTCAGACGTTAAAAGCTCTATAAGAACCAATCGTGTTCAGGGAACCCTCGGGGTCATGGTGCCGGTCTCAACAGAGATGTATTCCAGTGCAGTTTGTGAGGTGAAAGGTTTATGCTGCAGCTGCCAAACACTCACCCACTCTCAGCCTGAAGCTGTTGAAGGAGTGTCTGTTGATGCCGTCCAACTTGCCCATCATGGCGATGGCGAATTCCACTATGATTCCTATCTGAGCCTGCTGCCTGTCTTTGTCCTGAAAACCCACAGAGGCACGTCCAGAGTCAACACAGAGGCTGGTTTTTGTTTCAGAGTTCATGTGTGGTTAGGTTAGTCTTTGAAAGAGCCAGAGTGACCTCGGCCTTACCCTGCTCTGCCTGCCCACCTGATTGTTCTCCTGACCGGGCAGCCCACTAAGCCCTGCAGATGCCATGTAAGTGCTGCCAATTGTCTTGATCTTCTCCACACCACTGAACTTTGGTTTGGACAGCAGCTGTTAGGATCAGGGGAAAGAAAAAAAAAACGCTTAATCATTTCTATTATTTACCCTTGCAGGCTTTAAAGGGATCCATGATTAGTTGTAACATTGGGCATTATTTAATAAACATATATTTTAACTGTAAAATAAAGACTGTAAAAAAACTGTAGGATGTTCAGTTTTTATCATTTTTAAACTAAAAGTTTAAAAATATATTACATGGACGGGGCCATTTTATTTACATGCAAAGCATTCTGGGTAAATGATGACGTGGATAGGTCCTTGATGYKAKCKAGCTATATCCACCCTGAAGGTTAATCTTGGACAATATCTGATGATCGACTCTTTTAAATGAAACCAGAGAGCGTTGACAGAGAGGAGAAGGTAGAAATGACTCAGCCTGTAACTGAAAATATGGATGGAGGACCTCAGTTTAGCTTGTTTGTCATGCTAGCACCGAGCTAATACGTATTAGTGTCAGCGCTAGCGCAAAGGCTAACAGGCTAAGCTGAGGTTCTTCTTCCATGAAGCAGCTCTGTTGTCCTCCATCTATATTTTCAGTTCCAGGCTGAGTCATTTCTACCTTCTCCTCTCTGTCAACGCTCTCTGGTTTCATTTAAAAGAGTCGATCATCAGATATTGTCCAAGATTAACCTTCAGGGTGGATATAGCTCGCTCACACCGAGGACCTATCCACGTCATCATTTACCCAGAATGCTTTGTGTGTAAATAAAATGGCTCTGTTCGTGTTAAAATATATTTTTAAGAATTTACAAAACTAAACAGCCTACAGTATTTTTACAGACTTTATTTGATAAACATATGTTTATCAAATAAAATCGAATGTTACAACTAATCGGGGATCCCTTTAAACCCAGCCACAGTCCTCATAGGGAGCATTTTCTCTGTGGCTCAGAGAAGCGTTTGGTTCTGAASGGTGGGATGAATCCCTTTCGAACTTTTACGCCTCCTAACCTCGTCAAAGTCGGCGATGATCTCATTGAGCAGCCTCAGGCATTCCAGGCCTTCCTTATTAATATCACACTCGGTGTAAAATTCTTTGAAATCTGGCACTGAGGCAAACATCACACACACACAGTCATAGGACTTGTAGTAGAGGTCCTGTTGAGACAAAAAAACACACACACACACGGAGAAGGACTGTTTAGCTTCATCCTTTGTCATTTAACTCCTACTAATGATTCAAACTCATTTTGTTGAATTATAGCTTGTGATGACTGATATAAGTCATTTTATACCTCTGAGACAGCATCAGCTCAGACTACTTTTAAGAAGACGTGAGTTTTGGCACATGTCCAGAATGTTTTGTGTAAATCTATACTATCACAACATTACAGTGATAACCTGATATCCCCATGAGCTGACACTGTTAATGGCTACAGTGTTGTGTTTTGAACTGCCGACATTCGAGTGACTGTAATTTATTCTAAAGCAGACAGGAAAACATTACCAAGACATCTTGAAAGCACTTAAACGTGCTGTAAGGAATTATCCCTGGATATTAATTTAGAAAAAGATAAACTGCTTCCTTTTTATTGTGAGAAATTAAACTGAACTGACTCCAGCACCAACCCATTCACAGCTCGTAAAAATGTGTTGTTTACATCTTTAAAAAAGTGCTTTTTCATTTTATTTTTATTAAAATCCTCCAGCTCAGTTTTTTTTAAAATTAGCAACCAGATGGTTTGGCTTTTGGAGGTCTCACCTCGTTCTTCTTATTTTCCCCGACAAACAGCGTGGCCACATGAGCGGGCAGCACGTTCTCCAGCAGCAGGCGGTTCAGGTTCTCCCTCGTCTCGATCTCGTCCTGCTCCGTGCGGTTCTTGTACTTCAGCAGGAAGTCCTGCCGGAAGCGGTACTCGTTCTGAGGAGCAGACAGAGGGAAGTCAGGGCGGAGGGGGACGGGGGTGGTATGTGGACGTGCTCGACACGCAAAGCGGCAGAGACCTGATGAGATATGATGAGCGTCGTGACCAGGAAGAGGGCGATGTAAATGCAGCTCATTATCTGGGGGTGTTTCAACAACCCGATGCAGCAGATGATTTTCTTCAGCTCATCCTCTCTACAGCAGAACAAACAAGAACAGAGTTTTCACCTCGAATCTCACCTGAACTCAGGAGAGGTGGGCCTTTAGCTTTGCGTCCCTACCTGCTGCAGTTACAGGCGGAGCTAATCTGAAGGTAAGTGAAGTTTCCGTAGCTCAAAAACAGATTTTCCTTGGTGTTGAGGATGAGGACGTAGTACGCGGTGAACGCCGCGACGAGGAAGAGCACTTTGAGCTCGAAGCTCAAGCGGAGGAAGGCTCCACAGGCGATGAGTGACAGGATGCAGCAGTATACAGAGTACTGAGGGAGAACCGGGGAATTAGATCCCACGTTAGATTCACAATCGACACSTTTGGCAAATGTGTGTGACGGTCTCCAGGTAAACTCAGCACTCACAGGCAGATAGAACAGGTCATCATTATCCTCGCCAATGTGTGTGTCGAAGCACTGCGGAGGGTTGAAAAGAAATTACTGACTGATGTGCAACCACTGGATGGCTGGGCACACACACACACACACACACACACACACACACACACACACACACACACAATAGGCTTACCAGGTTGAACAGTGCCAAGACAATGATGACGGCAATAGTGATGGTTGCCAGCGGGAGGCGCACACATGGCCGTTTCACCACCGCCTCCGATACAGCTGGCAGCCACTGACACCTTGACAGCTTATCTGGAAACACGCGCTGCACAGGAGAGAAAGAGGAACGAGATGGGAAAAGATGAAAGGAAAAAAAAAAGGTGGATTCAAACATGTGAAAGGAAGCGTGTGACTTTTTGTTCAGCCAGACATCTCCAGACGTCACGTGTCAGTGACTCGCTGATGACTTCTTTCTGAGCCGCCTGACAAAACGGTCACATTTCAGCTTCTTTGTMAAGCGAGGTGGATTTAAAAGAGCTGTTTTGACCTTTCGCACCTTCCACCCTCAGTATAACCTTCATTTGGGTTCTGTGTCATTTTACATTGTTCAATAACTGGGGGAAAAAAAAAAAAACACACCTCCATGTTTTTTTTGAAGACTTGTGCTATTGTAAAAAACAGAAACAATCAATTATAACTACCATCAAGGAAATCTGCTCTTTTTTTGTTTTAATGTTCAGAAGACAGACTCCTTTAAACTAAACTAAAATTAAAATATTGAAACCTTTAATATGAAACAAAGATTTTGCACGTATGTGTTGGGGATCAGTCTTAGCTACTACCATACCCCAATTTTAGGTTAAAATCAGTTACACTGACTAAGTTAAAGTCATATTTGTGACCCATGTTGGCAAAACAAGTCAGATCCAAACACTTGTAGAGCAAAAAAGCGAAACTATTGATTGTTGCTGTAAYTGAGATTTGCATATAAATGAGTTTATTGACACAATATCTAGTGACCCCAGTCACTAAAACAGCACAGAATTCTTCTAAACTACTTAAAAATCAATGCTTTCTAACAAATATGTTTTCAAAAATATTCCTTTTGATTTCCTTTGAATAATATTTGGCATCCTTTATGATTGAACTTTTTAAATATAAGGCTGGAATTTCCAATGACATCACTCCAGACCAATCAAAACTGAGTTCTCAAACCAGCACTCTTGTAAAAAAAAACAAAAAAACAAAAATAAACTAGTGTTAAAGCCAGGTGATAAATCRCCAAATGTCAACAAACCACATCWTTTTGAGGTTTTTGAAACAAAAACTCTCCTACCGTCTCCATTTTTAAACCACAGATTAAAACTCTTCTCTTTAAACAGGCGTATTCAGTTTAATCAACACCTCCCATTAACCCTACTTTTTGTAGGATGTTTTGTTTTATACGTTGTTTTCATTTGTTAATTATTATGTAAACTATGATGTCTTATTGTTATTTTATTCTATGCTTTATTCTTTTGTTTTATTGCATTGTATTTACATTGTACGGTGTCCTTGAGWGCCATGAAAGGCACCTTCAAATAAAATGTATTATTATTATTATTATTATTATTATTATTTGAACATTTGAAAAATTTTACAGTGTGACTCATTTTGGCAACATGGATCACGTGTGTGTTTTAAGATCTGTGGGTAGCAGCCATCTTTAATTGAGTTGACTCCAAATATAAATGTATATATATGCTCTGCTTCTGAGATATTAAAGCCCAGAAAATGTAAGAGAACAGCTACAGACATGGTCAGTTTTCGTTTATTATTACAATATAATCCCATCTGGCCTTACCACAAGCAGAATGTAAAGACCTTTTTTTTTCTAATGCAAAATAAATAAATAAATTCGGTTCATTCAATGTCATGTAAGGCTAAAAGGCTTGAGTCGTGCACATGTAATGCAGAGTGAAACAAGACGTCAGAATGTGTTCACTGGAAATATTCAATCCTTTCTACACCATCTACTGTGAGGATTCCTTTTGTTTCATTCTTTATAAACCCAGATGCTAACTAGGTCTGAGGGGAAACTCGAACTAAAAGGCTCAACATACTGACCTGCAAGTGACCTGCGAAGCAGATGGCCAGGGTCAGCAGCAGCACACAAACCAACACTCCGAATGTGGTGCCCAACCTGTGTCGACTGAACGAGGACAAAACCAGAGAGTCGAAATCAGTCTTTCATGACTACAGCTCCTCGTTACTTTGTTTTATAGATGGTTTTGAGTCAGCACAGAGAAAACAGACCGTCTCCGCTTCCCAGTTTGGAATGACGAGTGAAACGACGTCTGAATGACAGTGAATCTTTGGTTCTACTCACTCCTTTGTGACAAACATCTGGACCACAAAGATGCAGAAGAAGATGAAGGTGGCACAGCCCACATAGTGCTTGAACATGGGCAGGTCCAGGGCTCGGTACTTGAAAGAGAAAAGGCAGAACGTGGCTCAGCGTCGTCATCAGCAGGTCGCAATCGTTTAAACGATCTGGTGTCAAAACCAACCTGCTTTTCCAGATCCTTTTTAGGAAAGAACAAAGCTAAACTGCCACTTTCTTCAGACTTGAACCACTGCCTGTATGAAAGGAAAGACAAGGGTGAAGATAAGGGAAACAAGAAACAAAGAAAAGAAATTGATGATAACTTTAAAATCTGTATTTTGGTTGATTTTATGGATAAATCATCAAACGGAATAAACTCCTGCTGCACATTAGGCTCATGGTTGAAGGAATTATAGCTGCATTGGGAATTCAAAGCTTAAAAACTACATTTTTAGGAACACAACATGTTTGAAAGCACAATGAATCAACACAGACAGATGACAACTCCTGTTTATCATAAACAATTCTATTAAAAAAGTTTATTGTGAACACCTTTACCATTACATTACGACTTATATCCTTTAGACAAAGTTACCTAGATGGTACAACGCATTATTTCCCTGCTTTTTTATGCATTTAATACCAACGAGATGACCTTTCAACTATTTTACCACAAAAACAAAAACATGCATTTGCGCAAAAACCTCCAAAATCTGTAGCTCAGCTGAGAAACACAAGCTTCACATTTCCTCTATTTAAATTCACATCTAAAGACAATTTCAGCATCACCGAGAAATAAATAATCATCCACAAATGAAATCTAGAGAGAGCTCCACGAACAACAGGTCAATCTGGAGCCGAGACCTACAGTCATCATCTCACAGCTGCAGGAATAAATCACCTTTTTTTTTCTTTTTAACCTACAGCCTCTGATTTAACGCAGCGGGCTGTGTGCAGCCTGCGAGAAGAAAACCAGCAAATCACCACACAGAGCTAAATAACTGGGTGGAACGCAGAGGTCAGTTATGTTTAGTGTTTTCTCCTCGCATCACGGGGGTGAATTAATGCTCACATGTTTAACGGTTAAATCAGGCTGATTAATGCAGCTGTCTGCGGG
>NW_013952708.1:581129-594373 GCF_001266775.1 Austrofundulus limnaeus | reverse complement strand
ACACACACACACACACACACACACACACACACACACACACACACAGCTTAATTCGAACAGATGCTGGAAAAACCAGATTTGTCCATGTGGGTTACTTAGGAGGTCCATTTCAGCTGTGCTCGGAGGCACGGTGCTGCCAGATGGAGCATTAGTGAGGAAAGAGAAAGACGATTTGTTGCCTGTGAGAAAGTTAAAAGGAAAAAAAAAAATGCTGGGTGAATCATGGCGTGTGTTAGACCGTCCCTCCGGGATTCGGCGGGGCGTTTTCTGTTGTGCTTCTGTTTGGAAAGCCCCTACTCATTTAGGAAGGAAGTGCTCAGAGAGTTGCAGAACCCCATCACACACACAAGCCCAGGTTGGTGATCAGTGTTAATAGGAGCATGTCAGTCCACTATTACAGCACTTTCACAATCAAGTTCTGCCCTGTTAGAAACAGCTAGCAGTTAGAGATGAGGAGAACAGTGTTTTCCAGCTGCTCAGGTTAGTGTTGGGACATCAGTGATCTCCACCAAGACAGTAGTTCTCATTCAGAGAAGCAAAACAGAAATTTAGAGGCGGGTGTGAATAATCACTTTGCTCTTTTTGATCTAATGAAACGTGATTTGTGTGACAAATTCTATAAACAATGAGCCCAAAGGTTGAGAACTACTGAACTGACAGGGATGAAGATCTTGTGGGTCATAAAAGGCCCCACTCACTTATTGCTGCTGAGTGGAGGTGTGGACAAGGAGAACGGCTCTTCAAGTGACTCATCAAAGCTGTCAGGGTCCAACGGCAAAACAAAAACACAAGTTTATCACAAGACAGCAGCTGGCAGCCAGCGGACACAAACAAAACATGGTCTAGCCGTGAAATCTGARCCGGGATCGCAGGCGGAGTGGAGCAAATCACCACTGCTACTTTGACTCGAGGAAAACACATTTCTGCCACATCAAGTCATCAAGCTGGAGTGGGTCCACCTCGTTTCGCCGGCACTACAGCTTCAGACATGTTCACCAGGCGTTGCCCCGGCTGCACGAGGTTATGAACACATGGATGAAATGAACGGCTCACCAGATAAAACAAGTCTGAATATGAATCAGGAGGGAGGTTTGTGCTTTTAGATGCACACTTCTAGCTTCTAATCACTTTGTTTTAGCCCCGATCACGTGTGTGAGTAAGTTCTGCGCACTAATCATGGTTGGACTGTGGCAAATAATTTGTTGATGAACTGCTTGAAGGAACAGGTCTATAACTTAGTTTGGTCAGCTAATCTGCATCTACAGTTGTATTTCTGTTAGCTGGTTAAGACTGGCTCTTTGTTAGTCTTTTTATGCTCTAAGTTACCTTTTGCCCAACATTTTGAACAAAAAACTTTAAATTTTCACTATCCCCTCAGGGAATCCATACAAATAACTACAAACAAAAATTTTCTAGATTCTTTCTTCTGTTTTGTGTCTTGTTAAAACAGAAAAAATGCTTTACCACCGAAAACCTTTAAAGGAGGTGAAGAAATTATTGGAGTTTAGGTTTATATAACTGATTTAAATTACATACACATGGTATAGTTTTATGATAGAACTGTAATGATTGTTAAATGTGACTGTTTTGCTTAACTTGATGATTTTTATATTAATAACTACATGCCTGAAAACAAACTCAACACATAACTGAACTTTTAAATCCTCATTGGGGTAAGATTTTAATGTCTGAAGGGCATGGCTTCAAGAAGAGTAGGGACTCCCCTTTCTGATGATGTAATCAAATAGGCGGAGCCATACCTTGGAGCTTTTGTTAAAACCAATTGTACTTCCTGAGAGTCTGAACTCGTGGTCACTCGGTTAAACCAGACTTCAGCAAAGAGCGCTCTTTGGTTTTGTATGGTTCCTCTTTAATAATCCTTTCCATACATTTGCACATTCTCCGTATGGTTTAGCACACATCCTGGTAACGAACACGCATAACAATATTTTCTTTCAATGGTATTGTGTCTTTTCCAGGTTCATAGATTCTATACCAGAATCAAGTCACTATGTTACCTTCAGTTGTAATGAAAAAGCTGCAAATATCAAAAATACGTTTGATTTAGCATCTAAACGCCTTGACGTTGGCCTCTCTTTCTTTGAGAACCTCCTACCGTTTCTGACACTCCCACTTTGTGTGTTTTAGTGGAGGGGTGAACTGTGGGGGCTAAAGCTTGGCTGTAGACTGAGCTCCAGGGAGGAGCTTTATACAAATAGGCGGTGCTTTGTACCAGCAAGTGTTTAGGCAGCTCCACGTGGTTACCACAGGAGATTCGAGGATTTCTCAAGCATGCACGAATGAGTCAAAGTAACACTCGGGGTATGTTTTTGATGCAGGAATGAAGTTATAACATGATATAATGCTCAGAAAAGTTGATTTTGCTTAATAACCCCCCAAAAGAGTAACTGTTGGTTGGTTTCTAAAAATGTTTATCCAAGATGTTCAGGCGCTGGAATTGCTTTATAACGCACAAGGCATTTTCCACATCTTGTAACCTTCGTTCACTCAGCAATAAAGCCTATTATTAGCAAGCCAGCCTCTTCAAAACTCAAATAAAATTATGTCCAAATACAACCATTTCTTCTGGATTTTGTCAATGAGTGTATTTGCTATTTGTATAACTTCTTTTGATGCTACATTTTTTTTCTCCTAAATAGTCACACAACACGGTGAACCATAATAAGGCCAATGTAGCCTTTTATAGTGTCATGCTCAAGGACAGGGTTCAGTTAAAATATCATCAAGACTTTTTGGCCCCAAACCCCAACAAGGAAGTTGCATCACTATTAGTTGGCTCTAGCTAAGTGTTTAGAGTTGTTGTCTGTTAGTCAGTTGCTTCAGTCACCGGTTTTCCCAGTTCAGATGTCTAAATTAGGTTTTATTCTTATTACTGAGGAACAGTCAAACTACACTGGATTTGATACAGTACTGGTATGCGTAAAGAGGTAAAAGACGACATCATGGGCTTGTCATCAGACCTGTCAGACATGAAAAATCCTAATTCAGAGCCAGCATACTTTAATATGATCATCTTCATCTCTAATGCTAAACATCTGCAATAACATAATGACAAACGTAAAATATATACTTAACATATGTATAAATGTTTTGTTATGCAGTATTAATTGTTTTTAAAAYGTGAAGGTGAAATAATGAGTTTAGACTGAGAAAAGAAAGCAAAGTTAGCTGGTTAATACTGCTGGTAAACACTTGTGAAGCATCATCAGCAGCACGTTATTGAGTAATCAGGCTGAATCTGGGATTCTGTGTTTGCAGACTTTGCTTACCTATCAGTGATCTTGGAGCTTGGGGTCGGTCGTAAAGGAATGTCCTGGAAAGAAAAAAAAACCTCTAAAGCAGCAGCCTCAGAATTGCAAGACCACGGCACTGACGCAGCCCAAAATGCTTCGAATCCTGTCATATATTTTATTTTAATGTCAAATAAAAATTAAAAGACCTAAAAAAACAATAACTACAGAGCAGTCTGCTCACCTTGAAGCGTGTCTTCCCATTAACGATGTTGTCTGATGTGAAGCCCTCCCGGCTCTGCAGGTGGGCAAAAGGTTTCACGGCGCCCCAGGATTCAAGGTAGCGCGTCATACGGACAGATGCCCTCATCTTCAGTCCATCGTTCACTCGAGGTTTAGCTGTGTTTCGGGTGTTCAGGGACGGATCCTTGGACTGAGTATGCAAAAACGCACAACTTATTGATCATAAAAAAGTAAACCTTTAATACCTTGATATGTCCTAAATCATACAGATTACAAACATTTTAGCAACTTGTTGTCATTTTTAGCATTCGGTCTACAACCTAAAAATATATATTTTTATTTTTAGGTATGCAGAACATATCAAATTCATAGAAAAAAACAACAAAAAATGAAAAGGAAACTGTTTTACTTTGGACTTCTCACTGTTCCTAAGCTGCCTACTTAAATAAAAATACAGACTTACCCTTGGATCAATCACTAGGTAGGTGCGKACATTGAGTTCATTGAGGTAAGAGTCTCTGAGGTGGCCGTTGCCCTCTTCTACTTCATAAGCCTTATTCAGGTGTTTCAGGGTTGCCTCTGTGATGTGGACACGCCTAACCAGGAGACAGAAAGACACAATGAATGATCTTTCATGGTGTTTATTAAATCAACCCATACAAGTCATGCAGTCATAAAAGCAAATTTCTTTTTGACTTTTCTAACCTTCACACTCACAAAAATATCACTGTAATTAGTGGCTGTTTTGATAAATGATGTGATTACCGGTACATAAAAAAACTGGAATCTATAACATTTAAGTTTCAAGGCTTTGAAAGTTATTAAATAGTCAAAATTTCTGAATTTCTTGTTTTGAGACAAACATATTACATAAAGTATGTGGGTGAGAGCACCTTGATTTTAAAACATTGCCATAATAGGACGCTTTAGATGATTAAACACAGAACAGGAGAAAAAACAAACAGATCTGAAGGACATCAGTTAAATGGTGAGCAGAGAGTAGAACACAAACCCAACAAGATTAAATCATTTTTAATAATGTCTTGTGGTAAACTGTTTAATGAATGTGAACTAATTTATATGGAAGTCTGACTGCAGTTAATGGTGAAAATAGTGAACTTTCACAGCACTGGTGCACAGCTTTGTTATCTCCCAGATTTACGAAGGATGCGTGAATCTCATTTTGTAACAACAATGATCCAAAGAGCTACTCAGGTTATAGAAATATAAGTAAATGAGTTGAACTACTCACCCGGGGACTCCTCCTGACTCCATGTGATTGGCCAGAGTGACRTCGTGCGACCACACGTCAAACTGCCACTTCCGGAGGCCGATCACGCCGCAGAGCACGTTGCCTGAGTGAACCCCAACTCTCATGTTGATATCCACCCCTGTGGCTTCCCGAACCTGCCTGAAGGAGCATCAAGCAGCAATAAAACGTGGTGTTGTGACTATTACTACATAATATCTACAAACCAAACACAGTTCAACAATGCCACAATATGATGCTATTTACTGTCCTTTCAAAATGAGCCTATTTGAAGCCTTGTTGACTGTGTATCAATAAAATAAGTAAAATTATACATACAACACTCTCTGTGGTGCAAACAAATTCAAGATAAATTTTTATAAAACAAGGGTTTTATCTTTTGGAGAAAAAAWTTTCAATGTACCGTCTTGCTTACAGTATCGCAATATATCGCGAAATATCATATTGTGATCCCTGTGTCACAATTAGGCATGGGCCGAATACCGGTTTCAAGGTATACCGTGATATGAAAAAGTCACGGTTTGAAAACCACTAAAATCTTCTGTCATACCGTGACTACGGTATAAGTGTTTTTTGTTTATTTTTCCTCGGGTCTGTTCCCCCGCGACCTCTCCCCCGCGCACTCCCGCAGCAGACTGCCTGTCGGTGCTCGCAGCTCTGCGAGGGTYGTGTGGTGGCTGAAGAACAGAGTTCCCCAAACTTTTCCCCTGTCTAAAATAATAAATCCAGCTATATGAAGATATTTAGGATGCCGTAAAGATGACAGCAATGTGTACCGTGAAGGCATCTAACATCGCAGCTCCAGGTAAATTTTATGCTATTTTGAAAGGAATGAGCTAACATTAGCATCAGATTGTGAAACATATCACCGTGTTGCTGTGGCTTAACGCACCAGTCACAGCTTGTCTGCAAAATTGGATTGTGTATTTGATAAGTTTTGAGTGAAAGGCGATAAAATTGAATGCCTCCTTTAGCCGAGCAGTTCTTTGGCTGATCGTGAGTTTCATAAACACGCATTCATAGTTGTGATTTCTTGTTTCTGTGTGCTTATAATTCTATAATTTTTACGCCAAAAAACCTTATGAAGTTTAAAACACAATAAAAACTCCCAACGTGATACATTACTTCAATAAAGAGACTTGTCGTGCAGTATACACTGATTTGTCAAATAATAAAGCAGTGGAAAAGCAATTATCCAATTAGATGTAAACTTTATCAGGATAAMCTTAACATTAGGTGTTAAAAATCATAAGTACAGATGCACACAGGTAAATAAAATGTCAGCATAACACCTCTGAGATTTAAAAACAGCTTCCAAAGATAATTAAAGTTGAATGTGATAATAGAAAAGTTATTTTCTTTTTTGTTTTTAAATACAAATTTCAAAACAAAATTTTTAGAGCTGCAATCATAATACCGTCACAACGCGAAACCGTGACATTTTTGCCCAAGGTTATCATACCRTCCCATGCCTAGTCACAATAAATATCGTATCACCAATACACAGCCCTGGTGTTCACATACAGAAGATGAGTGTAATGGTTCACTCACTTAATGGCTTCACACATGTCCAGGCCCATTTTGACACAGTTCTTGGCATGTTTAGGCAGCGAGACCGGCAACCCAGACACACAGTAGTAGCAGTCCCCCAGGATCTTGATTCTCATGCATTCATTCTCCTGTAAAGGACCCCCACACCCCCACACCCACAACAATCATTTTAAGAAACCAGGTGAGTAAGAGCTGAGGGAAGCTAACCCCTCCCAAAAAATGAACCACAGAAAAATAAAAGGCAAATATTCGGAGTGGTTAGTGCTTCGTTTGTGCACTTGAAATTGTCGTTTGTGCTGCTATGGTTTCCTATATATTAAAGATTATTTGTAAGGGTCATTCAGGGGTCACCATCCCATCCGCTCGCTCCAAAATGGACCAAAAATGAACCAAACTAGTCAAATTTTGTAGAGCTTTGTTTGAGCAGGTTTGTGCCGTTGAAACGGCTGTTTGTGCTGCTATAATTTATTATATATTACACGTTATAATTTCGGACGATCATGTGACTTGGCCTGAACTGTTTACGTCTGTGACAACGGGCCAAGTCACGTGATCGTCCCAAATGATAACGTGTAATATCTCATMAACTATAGCAGCACAAATGACAATTTCAAGTGCACAAAAGCACACAAACGAAACACTAACCACTCATCATATTTGCCTTTTTTTTCTGTGATTCATTTTTTGGGAGGGGTTGGCTTCACTCGGCTGCGAGGCAACAAAAGCAGGAACTACTCTGACACTGCCCAACAGGGCTTGAATTCTAGCTTACCAATAAAATAAATAATAAAATTACAATATTAACAAAAGTATTTTCTCACCTTAGCTATTTGGTCAAATTTGCCAAACAGTTCGTTGAGCATAATTACAAGCTCCTTAGGAGAACAGTCACTGGCCAAACGAGTGAAGCCAACAATGTCTGCATACAGAATACTGAAAGAAAGAAATGACGATTAAAAAACGAGCACACAACAAGACACTGACATGGAAAACACCATGTTTCAGCTCTTCAACCGTTCTTCAGTTTCTGTGTGGCTATTTTTGCATATTATGTTAAAAAAGGTGACTTTACCACACCAAGACAGGTAAAATTAACATTCCTCAAAGTCCACGATCGGTCAAGTGACTTTTCTTGACTAGGCATTAGGGTTGGGCGATATTGGCAAAAAAATTAATCACCATTAATTGTGGTATTTAGACGATAACGATTAATTTGGCGATTAATCCCCTGGAGTCCCAGAACACCCTTATGTCCTGGTCTCATGACCAATTTGGTGGGAAAGATTTGCTCTTCATAAAAATCTATTCCGAATTGTCAAAATTACAGACTTTGGTCCATACATCAAATTTTAAATTGTGTTGATAGATAAATCAATTTCAGAATTTATTTTTTTTATGTTCGTCATATTTGAAGCGGAGAGGATCATGACCAGACCGAACGAGGAAATTACCAGTCAGTCTGCCTGGTGGCATTAATCGTATTAATCGTCAAGTGCCAAAAAATAATCGATTAATGTTTTTCTGACGATTAATTGCACACGATACGATTATGCCCAACCCTACTAGGCATGTTTTTCAAACTTGAACTGCAATATTTCATGTATATGTTGTGTGGTGTGTAGAACACGTTTGAGTGTTACCATGCTCAGGCTGGCAGAAAATCTCTTCCTTTTTAATTACTGACTATAGAAACTGTCAAGGACCTCCTGTATGTACAGTTAGCAACGAGAGCACAGTGAGCCTGCTTTTATCAAAATAGCCCCATCAGCCTTTTATGATCCACAATGACCATTATAGCAGGAGGAAGAGTTTCAGACAAAATCGCCTTGGCCATTCTCCCATTAACCTCCAGCGAGTCTGATCGGTGTCTCGCTGAAAGACCTGTCTGGTTCCGAGCTGAATCACAGTCCCGGCGTCAATAAAGCTTCCCATTTGCAAAACCAGGGAGAGAGTGATAGCTTGTTTGACCTTTCACAGAGCTCTGACACAACAAAGAAAAACTGGAGGAATTTCAGCACAAATCCAACCCCAAGACAGCCCTTGACTCCCTTCCTTAATGTGACCGATCTCAGGGTGGGGGGTGGGGGAAGTGAAACTAACCACAGCAACAGGAGCCTCACTGGACACCACAGTCATTGTGTAGCAGTGAATGATCTGTCAGCAGCTGTGCCATGAAAGCAACAATGTCTTTTTACAGCATGATGAAGTGCAACTGATTTGCCAGCATAACGACAAAGCCGCCAAATTAATCTAAGCATTCTCCGTGTTAACAATGGTTATTTACATAAAGACATTCAAAACAAACCCAGACAAAAAAAAACACCTTCAAAGAGCTACATATAAAATATTATAATGAACTGAACAATGCAACAAAGCAGAGAATTACTGGTGCTGTTCAAGAATGGTCTGAATAATACGGACCATGAGTTGAGAAAGACAGGACCACAAATGCAGACTAAAAAAAACCCAGGTGCTTCATGAAGCTGCCAACACAGCTAATGACAGCTCTGACTCTGTAATTACAGGGATGCACCCAGTCTCAGTCAACACTGTTTCACTGAGGTCTGACAGCAGCATAAAACACAGTATGACTGATGGTCTATGTGTAAGATCACTTTGTCCTTAATCATTTAAAAAACACAACACAGAATATTAAACATACATAAAAAGTGTTAAATAAATCCAGAAAACACACCAGAAAAAAGAAATAAAGCCCGTGAAAGATTTATTTAAATTAACCTGTCTGTTCTTTTCTACCTTTGTAGAAAATACTGTATGTCTTTAATCAAGTAAATTTAATCCTGACTGCCACAAAATCTGTCATCACTTCCTAAATGAATGAAACCTTCATACAGAAAGCTGTCTGGACTGCTGCATTTAATATCACCAGAAACGAGAAGCAGTCAGTGAAGTCTGCGTTTTGTTGTTGTTTTCCTTTTCCAAACCTTGTTCGCTTTATGATTTTTAATTATGGATAAACAAAGTGCAAAACCTTTGACCTACTTTGTGAGAATCTCTTGATGCCTGATCAGTAACACAAGATTCTCAACCTTTCACACGTATCTTGAACCCCACCAAAAAAAACAAAACACACAACAATTAATAAAACAAACAAACACAGAAGTATTTTCGGTTGTTCGTGGTTGTACCTGACGTTCTCATGCCTCTTTACATAAAGGCTGTGGAAGTTGTTATCTTTGACCAGTCGCTGTCGCTCCTCTTTGTCTTTACAGTCCTGCAAGCGCTCCATTATTGCCAATTTCATCTTCATGGAGATATAAACGGGGAGAACAGACTGCAGCAGGTTCTCCTGCAAATATAAATACACACGTAGGATATATGTTACAGCAGTGGTTCCCAAAGTTGGACTCAGGTCCCCTCTGTGG
This sequence comes from Austrofundulus limnaeus, assembly GCF_001266775.1. NCBI lineage: Eukaryota > Metazoa > Chordata > Actinopteri > Cyprinodontiformes > Rivulidae > Austrofundulus > Austrofundulus limnaeus. The sequence goes on along the minus strand of NW_013952708.1, from coordinate 584,672 downwards.
GTCATGAAACACCAAGTGAGGGTCCACAGATGATTTAACCGAATTATTAGTAAAGTTTTCATATATAAACCAGTAATATTTGGTGTGGAAGCTAAACAGTTTAAAAAGCACTGAGTTACAGTATAAAAATGAAGTTAAGCTCTCTGGACTATAGCAGCTAATGCATGTCAGTAAGTGAGCGGTCAAAACCACGAAGTAGTAAGAATTACACAAACTCAAAGTCCTAAAGATCCCCTGTTATTTGGTTGTGTCAAATATTCATCACACCATTAAGTTCTCCACTTCATCAGATCAAGCAGTTGTGTAAAAAATGACACAGGAGCCACTGTGTGACAATGACCACAGACCAGAGGAGATTTCAAAGTGTTTAGACAGATGTGAAATAAAAACTTCTCATGAAATGATTTATCTGTCTTTGTGCAACCTTATGAGGTCTGACAACACGGGTCCAGGCTCGTTTAATTCATTTCCAAAATGTTCTCACCTGCAGCGTCTCTTCAAAGGACTGTAAAACAGCAGTGGATGTGATAAGGAACATGAGCTCTAAGTATTGCGACCGTTTCAGGGTGAAGGAGAGAAAGAGAATGTGTTTGTTCTTAATTAATCATTACATAAGATTAGTTATATTTCTATAAAAGTGAATTCCAAATATAAACAAGTTTGCAAAATACCTATATTTTCTAACATGTTCAATATGTTTATGAATACATCTGTTCAATAGCAGAACATTTATTTATTTTTTTACTTCTTTTGTTCATATACTGTATTCCTCAAGTAGATCAGGTAGGATGGTGAATGCACGTGTGAACAGTTTTGTTTTTCTCATTACCACAGATTTTTAACTTCTTTAAGTGTATGTTTGGCTTTAGCATTTTTGTTCATTAACATACAAATTATATTCCTTATGTAAAAAAATCCTATCAAAATGTAATTTGCTTTAAAAAAAGACCTAAATTTAACTTTTAAAAGAAGACAGATTAATAATAACGACAATAATATATCAATCATATTTAGACACTTTACATTATTCATTCACACACACACATTTGCACACTGATGATGGCCTGCCCTGGGGCACACTGACAGTGACTGAGATTAACTAATTGAATGTGTGTATGTAACCCAATGAAGAACTAAATCAACACTAATCTCTGTTGAAATCATAAAACAAACTGTGAAGGAGGTCAGGTTTAGGAATTCACTGAAGGTAACATGTTTTATGAAATCTTTTTTATATATATTTAAACACCAGATGATAAAATACTTTTTTAGGTACTGAAATAAATGCTAATTTTTCAGCATCAACTCAAATACATAAGGAGAATCAGATGTTGTTAGGAAACACAGCAGCTTCCATGTCTGTGTTTATACAGCCCTACACTAAGCAAAGCCACACCAAAATACAAAATGAGAAAATTGTTTTAAGAACACCTCTGAAGTCAACGCAACGCAGCACGGATGCAACTATTTTAAGACTATGTGAGAAAATGTAATTTGAGAAGGACCCGTTGCTCAGAAAGAAAAACACCTAACAGAAAATCAACATACGGATGGCCAAAGGCRACGCTTTGAAATGAAAGAAGAGCGTACTGATAACAAATCCTGATGGGCTATTTTCATATTTTGACGGCTGTGTGTGTGTCCATTCAGGGAGATTTTCATAATATGCAAAAATACTCTGAAAAATAAGGGTGGTAAAACAGTCTGCACACAGTGCTCTAATCATTTGACAACGCACCTGTTTTCAAAAAAATACATGTATGCTGCTGAAAAGCTGCAGTGAGCACAAGCCTTTCAAGGGCTTGGACAATATTACACAGGGATCTATTTGACGTGACAAATTGTGGTTTTTCAAACAAGCAGCTTCTAATGAGCCGCTCTTTAAAGGCCACTGGTTTTAACTGACCTGTTGTCTCTTTTCTATCTCCAGCTTCATCCTCATGCTCAGACACCTCAGAGTGTCTTGGTAGGTCTGCTTCAGTGTTTTCTCCATTAGGACCTTATGAAAGGCTCCCACGGCACAGCCACAAAAAAACAGCACTGCATTGGACAGCAGCTAAAGGAAAAAACAAACAGTAGCCAAAGTTAGAGCTGAAAACTGAAGCACCTGTTGTATTATATACAGAATTAAGTAAGAAAGTCTGTGGCTCTGTTGGACAGATTCAGTAGAAATAATATGGGCTTTGTCAGTGACTTAATTTCTCTTCTTTATGTTATTTTTAGTTTAGAAGTTTGACAGTCTGTTAATATCTTGTTAAATTATCTAAATTATGCATTAAATTTATTTTTTAACTCCACCATCTGTAAAGTGTTCAGTGTTCACAACTTTATCATCCACCTCTGAAAGGCGAAGGTGGACTAGATTATTTTTTTCTTTCAGTGAATGTGTGTTACATTTGTTAAAAGAGACTTTTTATGCAAAATTCACTTTTACATGTTTTTATGCTTCAGTTTGGGTTTGTACTGTTTCCAGAAAAAGTCCAAGTGCCAAAAAATACTCCTAGACATTATTTATTTTTTTATTTTTTGCAATATACAAATGTTTTGTTAGTGTCAGCAAATGAGTTGTTTCAAAAACGTGCAGATTGTTACATCACAATCAAGGTAACCTAGCAGCGTGTAAGAGAACCCAGCCCCTCACCTGGTAACCCAAGTGGAGACTCTGCCCACTTCTTCACAGGACGACCACGTTTGTTCAACTGTTTTTACAACAATCATGGAAAACAAAGATGCCTGGCTTGATTATATTTTTATTTTTGATGACAGTGTTCTAGCAATATTTTAGTTTGTGCAAATAATTTCACGATGGACTCCTTTGAAAACTTCTACCAGTACACAGCAGGATTTACCCAAGTACTTTCAACTGAAGGAGACTTCTGTTCCTACTGTTCGACACAAATCTGCCGATGTTGGCTGTGCTGGGAGGGCGGAGTTAATGTAAACAAAAGGTTAGGAGGGCGCTGCCAACAGCAGCTTATTTACATAAACAGCTCGTTCTAAAGGGAGCTCAGAACAGGCAGAACCGACCAGGTGAAATCTTATTATCTGAAAATGATTTTGTGTATTGAAGTGGCTGTGACATGCTTTTTCTTCATTTACAAAAAAATAAAGAAAATATCCTAATATTTTAGAAATTTGGCATCATTCATATGATTTTTACTCAGTTTGTCACAAAACGTGCAGATATTTTGCTAAATTTGGTACAGTCCAAGTGAAACAGGAAGTGATGTCAAAGGGGAACTCTTTAAAAACAGAGGTACCGTATTTTTCGGACTATAACAAGTACACTTCGCTGCAGCATGCAGAACGGGGTGGTGACAGACCTTTCCGTCAGTCCCATACCTTATATGGAAATGGGACTATTGCATTCCGGAAATGAAGGGGGCGCTAGTGACACTATTTTCTATCGAACACTTTCAACATTAAAAATACAAATTTTACAGTAAGGAAATAGCTACAAAACGTGTTATGTTCCATTTCCAAATCTTTATTAAATCTTTGTTGTTTTTGGATATTAAAATTATATTACAGTAACAAACTAAC
>NW_013952708.1:576462-580081 GCF_001266775.1 Austrofundulus limnaeus | reverse complement strand
TTTTATCTTTTTATGACGTAGTGTATTTTTCTTTTTTCCAACTCTATTTGGTCAATAAATGTTAATTGTTCAGAATGTGTTATCTAGCCACAGGGTGTCCTTGTACTTTATCAGTTTCATAAAAAAAATGTAATAAATGGTAACTGTCCCGTGATTCTGTTCTATTTGTTCTCCAAGTTTCCCAAGTTTAAGTTCACCCCAGGCTGTAAATAATTCATTATTTTCAATAATTATACATGTATATTTTACCTACAGTTACTCAATTTGTCTTTTATAGCATTCTTAATATCTTAATTATCCCTTGCCGATGCATGGCAGCCCCACCTCTGTCAGTGCGCCCCAGGGCAGCTGTGGCTACAGTGTAGTTTGCCATCATCAGTGTGTGAATGTGAGTGTGAATGGGTGAATGTCTGTTAGTGTAAAGCACTTTGGGGGTCCGGAGGGACTTGAAAAGCGCTCTATAAGTTCAGTACCATTTACCATTTAAATAGCTGCTTCCTGGTCAACAGTCGGCTCTGGAAACGATCGCTTTTTTCTTTTTTTTTCTTCTTCTTTTGAAGCGAGTGGTTGAAGCAAATGCAGCATAAGAGCCCCCTGGTGGCTGAAGAAAAAAATCCACGTATAAGCCGTACCGGACTATAAGCCGCATGGTTCAAAGTTCAGGAAAAAAGTCGCAGCTTATAGTCCGAAAAATACGGTAACTTCTGGGTCTTTATAAATCTGACTCTTCTTTATCTATCTTACAATGACTCAAAATAAGATAAGATAGACCTTTATTGTAATTGTACAGAGCACAATGAAAAAAATCTGAAAAATGATCGACAGAAACATCTGATTCTTTGCAGTCTGTTGTTAGCCATTGTAACGACTCATTCAGGCATTCCCCTTTGACATCACTTCCTGTTTCTGCCCGTGCCAATATCTCAAAAACTGTTCACTTCAGTGTCGTGAATTTTTGATTGCAATTCGTCATTGATGTTATCTTTCCAAATATGCGCTCAAATATATCACTTAAATTTAATGTCACAGGCACTTTAAATCTAATAAACATGTTTTGTATCCTAATTTGTTCAAGGAACCATAATAGGTCCTCTTTAAAGGTTCAAGTATAACATCTACAGTTTTATTACACAGGACAAATCAGACCAGGATATGGATTCACATATCATGTTAATATATGTTAATATGTTTTTCTCATGTTTGCTTCACATACATAATTATATCTAATAATAACATGTACTCAGCATGGTTGGGCATAATCGTATCGTGCACAATTAATCATCAGAAAAACATTAAACGATTATTTTTTGGCACTTGACGATTAATACAATTAATGCTACCAGGGGAGATTTCTCCAGTCAGTCCGCTCGATGCTCCTCTCTGCTTCAAGGGGGTTAATCGTCAAATTAATCGTTATGGGCTAAATACCACAATTAATCATGATTAATTTTTTTTGCCAATATTGCCCAACCCTAGTATTTAGCACAAAAAGTAAATACATTTGTATTTTGTAGGTTGTATCTTTGCTTCTTGGTGATAAATCTTTTATTGTTGGAAAGACAGTCACTTTCCCTTTTAAATGGTGCCGCATTTGCAAGGAACATGCATATTGAATAGAATAGAAATAGCCTTTATTGTCCCACAGAGGGGAAATTCAGGTGTCACAGCAGCATCCGAACAGAGCTTCACTCAACTAGTTACTTTACAAACTATAGATAGTGCACACCAAACAAAAATTAACACTGATTAGCAATGATACGACTATTAATAATAAAAAATAACATATAGAATTGTGCAAGGATAGAAAAATATATGTTTTGTTTTAGAGACAGTAGACTATCAGAATCCAACATTAGGAATCAGAGTGCAAAACAGTCTCRACAGACCAATAACTGTAAAGTGAAGTATCACAATGCAGACAAGAAACACAGATGTGCAATTATAGCAGAGTAGTAGTGCAAACGATTGTTCAGTTGAGTAATTACAATGAATAGTAACAGTACAAATGACTGTGCAGCAGCAGGTGTGTAAACACTTATTGAGATTTTTGCAAACACTTATTGTGATTTTTGGGCGTGGTGCTGGTTATAAAGTCTGACAGCTGCTGGGAGGAAGGATTTGTGTGATGAGCAGTAAGAAGAAAAAGAAGAAAGAGCTACGAAACGCAAATTTACTTATTTTTTGTTCTGGTTATATTTACAGTACATGTATCCATAACAAATTTTTCCATCTAATATATAGAGGTTTTTCCTCAAACACTCCTCTAGAACAAGCTACATGTCGGCAGTGCAGAAGTAATAAGAGAGCTGTAGCACGACTGTTGTTGAAAAAGCTTTTACCTGATTGGCTAAGTCGCGGTCAGGGTCTGACTTCTTCCTGTAAACAGTTAGTCGCAGTGAGAGAGCCATAATGTGTGAGAGGGAGGAGATAACACTCAGCCCTACGGCGTGCCACAGCTGGAACGGCAGCATGGTGTATACTGTGAAGATGATAAAAAGGAAGAAAGGCACCTGGAAAACAAAGGAAATGTCGTATTACTTTACAACTATTTACTGATGGTGCTCGTAGATAAAAGAAACATTTTAAACAGGAATAAATGACCACATCATCTCAATCACATCTGTACAAAATGTAGCTTTCACTGAGGGTGCGGGAGTTAAAACGTGAAGCGGGAGCTACCTGGTCCCACGCCACGACGATACGGCTGCTGAAGATGAAGGTGTACCCCAAGGTGAGATGTGTGACCCAGATGATCAGGCCGAGTAAAAGCCTCCATCGCTGTGCGAGCAGCTCCGTGCACACCAGCACTAGCACAGCCAGGAACACACACAGGCTGCTGCTCACCACGCTCACAAAGGCATAATCATCCTCAGCTCTCTGTGACAGCAGCAAGGGAAAGAAACAAGCACACTTTTTACAATATTAATGCTTTTCTCAAGCAGGTTTCCTGTGTTACTGAAAGTCTCACAGCTTTAACAGGTGACAGTGACTCGTTTTTAAAAGCACCACAAATAAACCTCAAAGAATGTGCCTTTAAACCTGACTCTTTACTATATGATAGAATATACTTTAATAAATTTCCTAATTTACTGTTTTTTTGAAAGTAGTAAGTGCACATTCTGAATCAAGAACGCACAGAATATTAAAAAAAACTGAAATGTTTTTATGTGTGCCATTCGTAATGATGTCTGAATGAATATGTTTGTGCGTGCACACCAAAAGGCACGAAGCATTTATGGACATATTAAGAGTTTCACATGGTGTTTAAAAAAAAAGTCTCAGCATAAGTGGAAGCAAGAGTGGGAGTTGGGAGGGCGAACACGAGAGAAAATAAGGGGTTAAAAGAGCGCTTAAGAGCGAGGCACACGCACAAAGTCGGTGTTAATAGATCGTCATGCGGAGAAGGCCATCCTGCGTTTTATGTTGAGCTTTCTGGTTGCCATGGCAGCACTGGAAAAGGCCAGATTTCTACTAAACCTTTTTTTTTCAGCTCCCTGTGTCTTAATGAAACCTTTTTTTAAGTCAGGGACAGGGAAATTATCCTGTTTTAGCAGAGAATAAAAATCACATAAACACAACGCGGATAGCATTTGTAACACAAAGACCAACTATATATATA
>NW_013952708.1:565744-575146 GCF_001266775.1 Austrofundulus limnaeus | reverse complement strand
AACAGCCTACAGTATTTTTACAGTCTTTATTTTACAGTTAAAATATGTTTATTAAATAACGTCTAATGTTACAACTAATCATGGATCCCTTTAAAAAATACATTATGAACTGGAGATATAGTGTCTGTTGATACAAACAATTGTCACCTCAGGTCTTACAGACAAGAAAGTTGAACAGGAAAATTAGAGAGAGCAGAGCATGAGAGAGACAAAATGACTGCATGTGTGCATACATAGTGTGTAAAGTGTATGCACGAGGACTGAAGCCATTGTCTAGGACTGAAACAAGAGAAAAAGGGAGTGTGCTATGAAGATTGCTTCAGCAGCAACACAATAGAAGGAAGGTTAGGTTTTTTTTTTTTTTCTTTTCAAACAGAGGAAAGTAATAATCTATGCTGACAAAAGATGTCTCTGGGCTGAACCACCGCTTGTTATTGCGCCAATATCAACAACGAGCTCCCATCAGCAGAAGTCAGGAGCGTGATTACCCTCTCTGTCCTCTGAGAGATACACTTTTAATGCTTTCATTTATGTAACTAGGATTACTTAAGTTCCAACTGCTGACCTACTGGTATCACCTGCAATTCTACAAGCTTTGAACCCTGTATGTTTTGCATGCATATTTTTCTAAGTTGTCCTCTTAAACAAGCTAAACAAAGGAAACAAACATAAGCTTTGCCTATTTCCATGCACATTTCAATCATGCTCTTTGCCACCTTTGAACAGTTATGTAATAAATGACTCCTTCACTTACTACTCGGCAGTCACACACTGCCGGTGAAGGGGGGCTGAAAGCTTATTTAAGTGGTTGTGGAGATAAAATATTTTCAAAGTCAAGCCAGTGATTCACGCTAACCATCCAGATCACATATTGCTTCCAGTATTTAACACAAAAAAGGAACAAACACCAATAACATCGGTCTTCTCAGCACAATGAAGTTGTAAAAATGGTGCAAGTCTGTTCTGTAAAGTTATCTTCAAAGGATGGATGAGTGATAGGCCTTCAGATTTCTGTGCTATAAGAATATCAGTGTTAAATCAGGTAATATTGTGCAAAATGACTCATGGACGAGAGATGTGTTTTTATGTACGGGTTGTCTATGTGTTACACCCAGGGCTGCACAATATATCATAAATACCATCATCACAATATCAGTGAGCGTGATATCAAAACACAAAAGACTGTTTGGATTAAATCATGTTTCATGTTCTGCATGCTAATGCTCTGATCAATGCAACAAATGAGAGAAGAGAAAATAAGGAGAGAGGAAAATGTAGGTTTATCACAGCTGATATTACCTTTGTAACAATATTACAGCTTATCGCAAGTTTTTCTAATATGGTGCAGCCCTAGTTACACCTTCAAATTCCTTGTGATAGGTCACAATGTCAGCAGAATGTAGGCTGCTGTAGATTATTGGTCATCCAGGTCAGGGCAAATCCTAAAAATTCAAATAGAACAAAGCAGCTGGACTTTTATCTCATGCACTTTAAAGCTTGAAACTCCACTCTCTAAACTGAAAAAGTTTCCTGAATGAGAAGCTAAATATCCTCTACTAGTGACTAATCAACTAATCGATTAGATGAAAAAATAATCAACAGATAAGGCAACAATAAAAATTACAGTTAGGTGCAGGCCTATATTTAAATGGGGTCAAAGTTAACAATTGTGTGTTAAATTTGCGTATCTGACATGATTACATCAATTATAGAGGGAAGAATCAATATTGAAACAAGCAGTCTAACTTATGATTAAAAGGGCAGTCAGTTCATTTATACTGAAACAATTAATTTAATTTATTTTATTTCACCAGATTTAAAACCCCATTGAGGTAGAGATCTCATTGTCGAGGCAGACCTAGGCCCAAACAGTGCACATTTAATGACAGTGCTCATAAAAAAGTTACATAAGTCACAACCATACTAAAATAAAACAGAATAAGTAAGACAAAAGCCAAGAACTGTATTTAAAATTAATCTAATGAATATTATTGTTAATATATGCCATAATTTCAAACAAATGAGAAACATTTATTCAGATATATTTATTGAGAAACATTGTGAACATTTAAATATTGAAAACAATATTCATTGCACAAAACCTTTTAGAGTCAACACAATGTCAGCCTCTGGTTTTATTTCAGCAGCCCAGTCTGATTCTTATGGTTGGACGTTTGTAACTCCTTAGATTTAAGCTGGAAGTAAGAAACATTTTTAAGAATCAAAGAAGTCCAGCTGCCTTCGTTTGAACTTCATAAGTTTGTAATTTCTTACATTGCTCTTCGAAAACAGCAGAAAGACTGCGTGAGCAAGCTTTAAAAAATAATGGATTATAAATTTAGACTGGTGATGCTTTGTGGGCTTTAAGTATTACCTTGTAGAGCAGCGCATACCTAAAACACTACACATGCAGAACCAGAGAACATTATCTCTCTCAGGTCATCTTCCAGGTCTTTAAAAACAGGACAATAGATAAAATAAACCATCCCCTTATTTGGAGAACTAGCTGTGACTGTGTTATGAATGACTGAGTTCATTGCTTTTGTGCACAGCAAATGAAAATAAGCTGAGGTGACTAAATCTGAGTTATTTACATTAAAGACCTAAAAGATCCTGCGCCCATGTATTTTCTTTATCCGCTTTTTCCTTTCCGGGTCGCGGGAGAGCTGGTGCCTATCTCCATCGGTCACTGATGGAGGGGCGGGGTACAGCCTGGACAGGTCACAAGTTCATCACAGCACCACGCAGAGACAGCCAAGGCAAATAACCACTCTCACTCCTCCTGGAGAGACTCTACATCGTGTTTAATCTAACATGTTTTGGGTCTATATGGGAGGAAGCCAGGGTACTCTTAGAAAATCCACACTGGAACATTTAAACTCCAAAAATGAGACAAACCTGCAACTTTAACAGCATTTAATAGATTTTGTTCTAAAAACCATAAACACAAATRCTGACCTGTGGCTTTACCAAACACCTCTGATTGCTTTAGAAATGAGAGTAAAATCCTCATAAGAAGCGTGGCCGTGAAAACTCACCAGTCCCAGGGCAAAGAAGATGATGAGGAGAGTCCCGCAGGAGAGCATGGAGAGGCCCAGCAGGCGAACCAGCTGCTGATACTGGTTGATGCAGGAGAACCTGCGGTACAGCGCCTCATTCTTCAGCTCCTGGTCGTTCAACAGGTACTTCCCCTTGGCTGGCATGACTGAACTCTTCTTACGCAGACATAGCTGGTTAGCGGGGAGCCTCGGCGAGCAGAAGTGTGTGTCTCCACAACTTCTTTGAGCAAGCTGACCAAAAGACAGTTTTAAAAAAAAAGTCCTAAGTTTGTTTGGAGACTGTTGCTAGATGGTGACACTCAACTGAAACGTGTGCACTTCCTTTGTGGCGGCATCTTGACTGTTTCTGTTGCCGCTCACAGATTTCTAGCTGCTCTCTCTCTCTTTCTCTCTGCTGGTTGTCTTTCTTTTTCTATCTTACTGTCGCTCCTCCCTTTGCGAGTCTTTTTTGTGTCTTCTATCCTCTGTCTGGTATTGGTGAGCAGAGCCGCTTCATCCTTTGCCAACCACTGTGTTGTTCCCGTCTGTGGGTTTGAGTAATAAGCCCGGAGGCTGGGAGACACCAAACAGAGGAGGGGGAGATTAAGACAGGGGGACGGAGGGGAGGAAGGGGAGGGGGGTGCGAAGGAGCCGACGAGGAGCGCAGCAAAGGTCAGCTGAGACTTGACGAGGATTAAGGATGTAGCTGAACAGATAAGTCCCCAGCTCTCTTGGCACCTGGAAAGAGATGAGGAAGAAAAAAGAATGAGATTAAAACAATTAGATCTTTTTCTAAACTTTGATTACATACGCGCCTAAAAACGCACACAAACAGCTGAGTTTTAACTTTTCAGTGAAGCTTGGATTCCTGAGGCTAAGATAAATCCTATCTCATGTAAAATGAGTTTTGGTTTCATGACTCGACACACAAACACAGGCGGAGCTCGTAAAGGGCCCTTTGTGTGACTCAACAGGGCAGATAAATGTCCAGATTGCTCGCTGAGCATAAGCTTACTCATACCACACACAATTTCTACAATTTTATCTGAATCTGTTAAAGCCTCCTAACATCTCCTCACCACAATTTGTAGCAGACATAAACACGACTTCACTGGCCAGAAGAAATGAAATAAAAAAAAGCTCTGGAAACGACTACTGAACAGCACAGAGTTATAGACTCACGTACAGTCACTCAGAATATTCTCCAACCAGCTGAACTAACAAACCAGACTCATATCTGCAGCAGCGACAGGATGAGGCACACAAAATCAAACACAACTAGACTTGTTAATCTAAACCAGCCATGACTGACACCTGCTTGTGAACTGAAAGCCTACCAGCTCAGAACTTCACCAGTTTCCAAACATTTTGTCTCAAAAACATYAAGTGTGAGAAGTGAACAAGGTTTCAATTATCACCTTATTAATACACTGCTATAGAGATCATCTTAAATTCAGCATATCCTGTAATGTTTTGGTCTGAATTTCTCCTTATTATAACTCCACAAGCCCCCCTTTCACCCCTTTTCTGAGATGTGTCTCAGATCAACTTGTTTGGATGCTATCTCTTTAAACCCAAATGAGGAGCTTCACACTCCACCCCCTCATCCAGTGGTTCATTCCAGTTTGATAGAGGGTTTTACAAGGATCTAGGGCAGAAACTTTTATTTACAAATTAATTAAAAGATGTCACCAACAGAAGACTTGTCCATCCAGCCTTACATGTTGGAGTCAGAGTCTGTCCCAGAGCCAGAGGGGGAAAAACACAACAAAATTTTAGATGGTAAGTCCGGACCTTAGTTGGCAGTTCTGTTGCAAATAATTTGAATAGTTCAGAAAATGCAACTGAACAGGTTGAAAAATATGACGTATAACAGAATATAAAGATATACGCAGCAGTGGGAGAAAGTAAATTCAACTTTTCTGCAATCCGAGACTCCAAGTTCACAACAAAATGCATTTAACAGCTAAAAAAAGTGGATTTTACATATGTCCCCTTGAATGTCAAGCATTAATATTTTTCTAACCTTGCAGTGAAAACACACTGATTTTTAATGCTTTTTAGTTGTTTATTTTCCACTGCATTAGATCTGTGTTTCCCAAAGTTGGGGTCGGGACCCAAAGTGGGGTCCCGAAACATCAAGATGGGGTCCTGAAAAAGATTTTCTGAATTAATTACATTTTTGTCTTAGTTGTTACAAAGGAGTGAGGTTAGTATATTTAAAATGGATAAATGTAGTATAATAAATATTATTACTATGCCCATGTTTTGTTGACCGATACAAATGTTTATCATCCAAACATAGTTGGACACGCGCAGGTCTGCTACTGTTTTGTGGATCAAAAGCTGAAAAGTTTGGGAACCACTGCACTTTGGTTCCTGAAGTTGGGCTTGGAACCCAATTATGGGTCATGAAGCACCTTGGATAATCTCCAGAAATCAATTTAAAGGATAATAAAACAATTGATGATGTAATATTTTCCCTATAATTATTACAAAAACACAAAATACGTATAAATAAGTATTTATATTTGTGTATAAGCTGTTTAGATTCTCAAAAAGCCTGTGTTTTAGGGTCATTAACGAAGTTCGTGTACTCAGACCAGTAATATTTGGGGTCACAAGTTTTTGCCATGGACATTTTGTGGGTCAGAAGATAAAAAGTTTTGGAACCACTGCATTAGATGACAAATCTCAGCAGTTTATGTAGGAGACGCTCTCCATCATTCTCATCAGAGGTAACAGGTTTTAGCTCTGGTTGAAGGTAATATCTGTCTCTTTTTGTTAAGCAATAACGATTCTAAGATCCTGTTTTTTTAAAACTTTGCATTCCTGTTGCAACACTGATTGTTGGTGCTTCTCGTTGTTGTGGGTCACGCTTGTGACTTACAACCCGTGAGTGAAATTAATGTGAAATATACTAAACAAAAGAAGAACATAAAGAGATCCTTCCAATACAAATACTGATTGAGCGGTCTAAAAACAATCAATACTCAGTCATAAAGCAAAACTTTAAACTAGCTACAAAAATGGCAACTGAAGCTCCTCTTGTGTATTCACACGTAGCAGATGTTTTACCACTCAGTTGTAGCTCAGCTCAGTTGTAGGATTCTCCAAAACGTTGGTTTGTTGTCTTCGCACAACATTTGATACTCTTTATCTGATGKTGAAGCTTTAAACTGAAACTGTTTTTTATGTCGTAGAGATACTATAAAAGCAAGATATGATCTGTGGTTGAACTGCAGCACTGAGCTGGGTGAGCAAACAGTAGCTGCACAACCCAATAAACGAAAGCAGGACTAAAACTGTGCCTCACTGAGAAGTTTTTTTTTATTACAAATGTTCTCCAGCTGAGGAAATTACACAGCATCCTTGTAAAGTAGCATCAGTAAACTCTTCAGCAGCAGCCAGACAAAACCATCATAGTTTATTGCAACTACTTTTCCTTAATGTTAATGTCAAGTATTTCATTCAAAAATAGCAAAAATCTGCTGCTCTGCTTCCAACAAATTTATGCTAATTTATCGCTTTTGATTTGTTTTTTTGCAGAGCCTGTAGCACCAGTTAGAAACATAATTTCTTCTCTCATTTGAGACTTAAGAGTTTGTTGGCTAAATGCAGGAAATAGACTAACTACCATCTTCATCCAAGGAGAATTCCTCATGGGTAATAAACTATTTTTACCCGACGATCTGATGAGAGCTTTATCCAAAACAGCACCCAACTTAAAGCTTTTTATAGAGAGCTAAAAGAACAGGTCTCRTTCCAAACCAGAGCGCTTTGCTTTTATGGCTGCTTTTGTGCCTGCGTTCASYGAGCTTRGGCACAAAAAGAAACAAAGAATGACCTCTGTAAAAGAAAAGAGGACCATATTTCTCAGCCCATGCTGCACAGATCCAGGGTTAAAGGTGATCTGGGTGAAGAAATTACCAAACTGACGTTTTTTTTTCTCTTCACACAGGGTAACACAAACGTTCAGCWCCAAAGTCTGTTGGTCTTCAGAGCCAACAAGCACATAACCATAACTTTAAAAAGCATTGTTGCACTTCAAAAAATAAATAAATAAAAAAAGAAGAAAAAGAAAGAAAGATGCTTTATTAKAGAATATAATACTAGAAGCCAAAAGTTACACAAAGTATCCAACGTTTTTTTTTATTCAGAGGGGACCGTGGAGTATTAACGACACAAGGCTTACACTAAACACTTTTAAACATATACATTTTAAATAATGTTGCTGATTAAAGTTTAAGAGAGGTTGAATCAAGAGGTTCACCAGGCTGTGAAAAACTGCCTGTGTATATAATTTCATCATCTACAGTTCATAAGATCATCAAAAAATTTGAAGAATCTAAAGAAATCTGTGTTCAAAGGACAAAAATGAAAAGTCAATACTGGATGCTCGTGATCGTCGGCCCTCAGGCAGCGCTGCATCACAACCAGATCAGATTCTGTTCTGTGCATCACTGCGTGGGCTCAGCAACACAACTTGTTGTTTGTATACACAATTTGCACGCCATCTACAAATGCAGGATACAGCTCTATCATGCAAAAAAGAAGCCGTATGTAAACATATCAAGAACTTTGATGTCTGGGTCAAAGCTCTTTTTAAATGAACAAAGTGTAAAACAGCTCTAAGGTGCAATTGTTTGTTTAAAWTTTCAATGCATGTTTTACTATGAGTACAAGACAGGTTTATGAGATGTTTGGATTTACATTTCACACAACGCCCCAACTTTACAGAGTAGCAGTTGTTGAGTATTTTAGACATTTCAGTATGCTTCAATTCAAATACAAATTCAAGACAATGATCATTAGAAACAAGGCATGATTTGAGGATTAATAATAGCTTCTTTAAGACATATATTACAGAAGCAATAGAAACAGGTTTATGTTAATGAATATTACAAGCATGTTCATTCCTACAAAACTGCMAAATATATTTACAAAATACACTAAATTTCATATAATACTGTTTCAGATTAGCATAAAATAAATAATGTTTTATAATTGAAGGTCTGTTTCCTGCTACACCTCCATCCATTCTGTTCTTGTTCCTCTGTAGCCCTGAAGTAGGCCTCAGTCTCATGAAGGTTTGTGATTCCTGTCTTACAACAATTCCCACAATTCGTACTTTTGGTTTTAGAGATTGTAACAGACATTTTTCAACACCAGACTCTGACACACGCAGAGTCACGTGCATGAGTCTCTAGTGGAAACACTGTAAATTGTTAGATTTTTCTGCCCTTTTGGACAAACATTATATAAGCAAATACAGAAAATGTCCAACCCTGAGTAAAATTAATAGCTCATAGCTAACAGAGCAATGGATTATTGCTGAGTGGCCATCTGCTTAGAATGCTAGAAGTGATATCAACAATAATAACATTTACAGTGACAGTTTAATAAATGGTCATTTTTTAGAATGCTACTGGGGTGTTTGTAATTAGACCAGGATTAAAATTTAGTTAATATTTATGCATATTACCTTTATCAACCACATCATTAGTTATTAATTTGCTTTATTTTCTATCAGTTTATGACCCAAGAAAATACAAGTTGGTGTTCCACTGCCAGTGTAACCTTGCAGGAACTGCTGCGTCCATAAACGGATGATCTATGTACAGCAATGCAGTTGTGGATTCGATTATCGGTCCCTGCCTTTTGCAATATCTCATCCTCTCATTCCAGTACCGGCTACTGGTATTGAATTAACCACATTGACTAGAAGGAGCTGCTGATGCCTAATAATGTTAACAGGATGCTATTTTAGCTTTGATTTAAGATGTAAATGCCACTGCTTATAATAAATACAGGAAGCACACGCACGAGAAACCAGTGCTCGGAAGCTCGCCGATATCCGCTCGGATGTTTCACCAACTGGGGCCGAGTCGCACCGCAACAAAGTGAAGCCATCGATATTTCGTCTTGACACAAACAGCACTCTACACAGGAGTTTATTGGTTTAAAGATACATAGAATTTAAATGTAAACATATCAGTTCTGAGACAAATCCAATACTGGAATAACATTGATTGGATTAGTCTAAGTCATTTCCTTCTATACTGTTTGGATTTGAAAAACACCTGCACACTCACAGGGAAAATGTCAAACAGTCGCCCAAATCATCAGTGTTGTCACACAAATGGGATGCAATAACATAAGTTAGTATTTGTTGAATCRTTTGTCATCAAATGAAGAGAAAGTAAAAATATTTTGCTGTCAAAGTCTTGCAGAACAAATCATATTACGAACAGCTTTGTTCAAAAGAAGCAATGATTCAACACATTTGGCTTGTTCTGCTCTAAATAAATTACAAAGAGCTGATAATTTATTATATTTTACCACAACTCAATTGAATAAATAT